>NW_021822690.1:12500-22453 GCF_901001165.1 Salmo trutta
GGAGGGGAGAGAGAGAGAGAGGAGGGAGAGAGAGGGAGGAGGGAGAGAGGGGAGGAGGGGGGAGAGAGAGAGAGGAGGGGACAGAGAGGGAGGGAGGAGGGGAGGGAGAGAGAGGGAGAGAGAGATGGGGAGGAGGGGAGAGAGAGAGGAGGGGAGAGAGACGGAGAGAAAAGCAGAATTACTGTTATATTTACCTCAATAACAACCCCAGAGGGAATAAAAATGTTTTAATGGCAGAAAATGACCACCAGGATTTGAGAGAGACGAGCCAAGGGGTCAGAGAGAGGTCAGGGGTCAGAGAGACGAGCCAAGGGGTCAGAGAGAGGTCAGGGGTTAGCGAGAAGAGCCAAGGGGTCAGAGAGACGAGCCAAGGGGTCAGAGGGGCGTCAGGGGGTCAGAGAGACGAGCCAAGGGGTCAGAGGGGCGTCAGGGGGTCAGAGAGACGAGCCAAGGGGTCAGAGGGGAGTCAGGGGGTCAGAGAGACGAGCCAAGGGGTCAGAGGTCAGAGGTCGTTGTACTCACCACTGTTAGACATCTGAAAGAGGTTGTTCTTCTCAAACTTCTTAAACACACTTCCTTTGATCTCCACAAACTACAGAGAAACACAACCATCACTGCTCTGGGTGTGTCTCAGTGTGTGTGTGTGTGTGTCTCAGTGTGTGTGTGTGTGTGTGTGTGTGTGGACTCACGTTGTTGGACATCATGATGGTGAGCAGAGACTTGTTGTGAGAGTTGAAGGCGACGTTCAGAGTCGTGGCCTGGACCAGGATCAGGATCGCATGAAGAACTGATACACACTCAGGAAAACAGCCTGACACACACACACACACACACACACACACACACACACACACACACACACACACACACACACACACTAACACAACCTGATACACACTAACACAACCTGATAACACTCTAACACAACCTGATAACACACTAACACAACGTGATAACACACTAACACAACCTGATAACACACTAACACAACCTGATAACACACTAACACAACCTGATACACACTAATACAACCTCATACACACTAACACAACCTGATAACACACTAACACAACCTGATACACACTAACACAACCTGATAACACACTAACACAACCTGATAACACACTAACACAACTGATAACCACCTAACACAACCTGATACACAACACAACCTGAACACCTAACACACTGATACACACTAACACAACCTGATACACCACTACACAACCTGCTAACACCTAACACAACCTGATACACACTAACACAACCTGATAACACACTAACACAACCTGATACACACTAACACAACCTGATACACACTAACACAACCTGATAACACACTAACACAACCTGATACACACTAACACAACATGATAACACACACTAACACAACCTGATAACACACACTAACACAACCTGATAACACACACTAACACAACCTGATACACACTAACACAACCTGATACACACTAACAAAACCTGATACACACACTAACACAACCTGATACACACTAACACAACCTGACAACACACTAACACAACCTGATACACACACTAACGCAACCTGATAACACACTAACACAACCTGATAACACACTAACACAACCTGATACACACTAACACAACCTGATACACTCTAACACAACCTGATAACACACTAACACAACCTGATACACACTAACACAACCTGATAACACACTAACACAACCTGATAACACACTAACACAACCTGATAACACACACTAACACAACCTGATAACACACACTAACACAACCTGATACACACTAACACAACCTGATACACACTAACACAACCTGATAACACACTAACACAACCTGATAACACACTAACACAACATGATACACACTAACACAACCTGATAACACACTAACACAACCTGATACACACTAACACAACCTGATAACACACTAACACAACCTGATAACACACTAACACAACCTGATAACACACACTAACACAACCTGATACACACTAACACAACCTGATACATACTAACACAACCTGATACACACTAACACAACCTGATAACACACTAACACAACCTGATACACACACTAACACAACCTGATAACACACTAACACAACCTGATACACACACACACAACCTGATAACACACTAACACAACCTGATACACACTAACACAACCTGATAACACACTAACACAACCTGATAACGCACTAACACAACCTGATACACACACACACAACCTGATAACACACTAACACAACCTGATACACACTAACACAACCTGATACACACACTAACACAACCTGATAGACACACTAACACAACCTGATAGACACACTAACACAACCTGATAACACACACTAACACAACCTGATAACACACTAACACAACCTGATACACACTAACACAACCTGATACACACTAACACAACCTGATAACACACTAACACAACCTGATACACACTAACACAACCTGATAACACACTAACACAACCTGATACACACACACTAACACAACCTGATACACACTAACACAACCTGATACACACACTAACACAACCTGATAACACACACTAACACAACCTGATAACACACACTAACACAACCTGATACACACTAACACAACCTGATACACACTAACACAACCTGATACACACACTAACACAACTTGAAAACACACACTAACACAACCTGATAACACACTAACACAACCTGATAACACACTAACACAACCTGATAACACACTAACACAACCTGATACACACACACAACCTGATACACACTAACACAACCTGATACACACTAACACAACCTGATACACACACTAACACAACCTGATAGATACACTAACACAACCTGATAGACACACTAACACAACCTGATAGACACACTAACACAACCTGATAACACACTAACACAACCTGATACACACTAACACAACCTGATACACACTAACACAACCTGATAACACACTAACACAACCTGATAACACACTAACGCAACCTGATAACACACTAACACAACCTGATAACACACTAACACAACCTGATAACACACTTGCACAACCTGATAACACACTAACACAACCTGATACACACTAACACAACCTGATACACACTAACACAACCTGATAACACACTAACACAACCTGATAACACACTAACACAACCTGATACACACTAACACAACCTGATACACACACACTAACACAACCTGATATACACACACACTAACACAACCTGATACACACACTAACACAACCTGATAACACACACTAACACAACCTGATACACACTAACACAACCTGATACACACTAACACAACCTGATACACACTAACACAACCTGATAACACACACTAACACAACTTGAAAACACACACTAACACAACCTGATACACACTAACACAACCTGATACACACTAACACAACCTGATACACACTAACACAACCTGATAACACACTAACACAACCTGATAACACACACTAACACAACCTGATAACACACACTAACACAACTTGAAAACACACACTAACACAACCTGATACACACTAACACAACCTGATAAACACTAACACAACCTGATACACACTAACACAACCTGATAACACACTAACACAACCTGATAACACACTAACACAACCTGATACACACACACTAACACAACCTGATACACACACACTAACACAACCTGATACACACACACTAACACAACCTGATACACACACACTAACACAACTTGATACACACTAACACAACCTGATAACACACTAACACAACCTGATACACACTAACACAACCTGATACACACTAACACAACCTGATACACACTAACACAACCTGATACACACACACTAACACAACCTGATACACACACACTAACACAACCTGATACACACACACTAACACAACCTGATACACACACACACACACACACACACACACTAACACAACCTGATACACACACTAACACAACCTGATACACACACAAACACACACACACACACACTAACACAACCTGATACACACTAACACAACCTGATAACACACTAACACAACCTGATACACACTAACACAACCTGATACACACTAACACAACCTGATACACACTAACACAACCTGATACACACTAACACAACCTGATACACACACACTAACACAACCTGATACACACACACTAACACAACCTGATACACACACACTAACACAACCTGATACACACACACTAACACAACCTGATACACACACTAACACAACCTGATAACACACTAACACAACCTGATACACACTAACACAACCTGATAACACACTAACACAACCTGATACACACTAACACAACCTGATAACACACTAACACAACCTGATACACACTAACACAACCTGATAACACACTAACACAACCTGATACACACTAACACAACCTGATACACACTAACTAACACAACCTGATAACACACTAACACAACCTGATACACACTAACACAGCCTGATACACACTAACACAACCTGATACACACTAACACAACCTGATAACACACACTAACACAACCTGATAACACACTAACACAACCTGATAACACACTAACACAACCTGATACACACTAACACAACCTGATAACACACTAACACAACCTGATAACACACTAACACAACCTGATACACACTAACACAACCTGATAACACACTAACACAACCTGATACACACTAACACAGCCTGATACACACTAACACAACCTGATAACACACTAACACAACCTGATACACACTAACACAGCCTGATACACACTAACACAACCTGATACACACTAACACAACCTGATACACACTAACACAACCTGATAACACACTAACACAACCTGATACACACTAACACAACCTGATACACACTAACACAACCTGATAACACACTAACACAACCTGATACACACTAACACAACCTGATACACACTAACACAACCTGATACACACTAACACAACCTGATACACACTAACACAACCTGATAACACACTAACACAACCTGACACACACTAACACAACCTGATACACACTAACACAACCTGATACACACTAACACAACCTGATACACACTAACACAACCTGATAACACACTAACACAACCTGATACACACTAACACAGCCTGATACACACTAACACAACCTGATACACACTAACACAACCTGATACACACACACTAACACAACCTGATAACACACTAACACAACCTGATACACACTAACACAACCTGATAACACACTAACACAACCTGATACACACTAACACAACCTGATACACACAATAAAAAGAGGGGTGACATCTACCCTAACAAACAATAACCTCAAGTCAAAACCGTTATAATACACACACACAGGAAAACAATCTTATAATACACACACCCCATGAGGAAGTGAGGTACAACTCCTATACAATCCCTCTTTAGGTTCAGTAGGTAAGGATAGAGACAGGAAGTGATGTACAACTCCTATACCGTCTCTATAGGTTCAGAAGGTAAGGATAGAGACAGGAAGTGATGTACAACTCCTATACTGTCTCTCTTTAGGTTCAGTTAGTAAGGATACAGACAGGAAGTGAAGTACAACTCCTTTACCATCTCTCTTTAGGTTCAGTAGGTAAGGGTACAGACAGGAAGTGAGGTACAACTCCTATACAATCTCTCTATAGGTTCAGTAGGTAAGGATACAGACAGGAAGTGAGCTACAACTCCTATACCATCTCTCTACAGGTTCAGTAGGTAAGGATACAGACAGGAAGTGAGGTACAACTCCTATACCATCTCTCTATAGGTTCAGTAGGTAAGGATACAGACAGGAAGTGAGCTACAACTCCTACACCATCTCTCTATAGGTTCAGTAGGTAAGGATAGAGACAGGAAGTGAGGTACAACTCCTATACCATCTCTTTAGGTTCAGTAGGTAAGGATACAGACAGGAAGTGAGGTACAACTCCTATACCATCTCTATAGGATCAGTAGGTAAGGATACAGACATATAGAACAGCCATGAGGAAGTGAGGAACAACTCCTATACCATCTCTATAGGATCAGTAGGTAAGGATACAGACATATAGAACAGCCATGAGGAAGTGAGGAACAACTCCTATATGAGCTCTCTTCTTCTCTTTAGGTTCTGTGGCGGTCCAGTAGAGAGCGTCCAGAATGTCCTGACCAAACGAAGAGAACAACCGGTCTGCTACCTGCAGGGAACACACACACACACACACACATGTACACGCACACGCACGCGCACACGCACACACGGTTAGTCGGTTGTGTGAGTGTGTCTCAGTGTAAAGCTGCAGGTACAGGTGAGGTATTAAAAGCTGCAGGTACAGGTGAGGTATTAAAAGCTGCAGGTACAGGTGAGGTATTAAAAGCTCCAGGTACAGGTGAGGTATTAAAAGCTGCAGGTACAGGTGAGGTATTAAAAGCTGCAGGTACAGGTGAGGTATTAAAAGCTGCAGGTACAGGTGTGGTATTAAAAGCTGCAGGTACAGGTGTGGTATTAAAAGCTGCAGGTACAGGTGAGGTATGAAAAGCTGCAGGTACTGTTGTGGTATTAAAAGCTGCAGGTACAGGTGAGGTATTAAAAGCTGCAGGTACAGGTGAGGTATTAAAAGCTGCAGGTACAGGTGAGGTATTAAAAGCTGCAGGTACAGGTGAAGTATTAAAAGCTGCAGGTACAGGTGAGGTATTAAAAGCTGCAGATACAGGTGAGGTATTAAAAGCTGTATGTACAGGTGAGGTATTAAACGCTGCAGGTACAGGTGTGGTATTAAAAGCTGCAGGTACAGGTGAGGTATTAAAAGCTGCAGATACAGGTGAGGTATTAAAAGCTGCAGGTACAGGTGAGGTATTAAAAGCTGCAGGTACAGGTGAGGTATTAAAAGCTGCAGGTACAGGTGTGGTGTGAAAAGCTGTATGTACAGGTGAGGTATTAAACGCTGCAGGTACAGGTGTGGTATTAAAAGCTGCAGGTACAGGTGAGGTATTAAAAGCTGCAGGTACAGGTGAAGTATTAAAAGCTGCAGGTACAGGTGTGGTATTAAAAGCTGCAGGTACAGGTGAGGTATGAAAAGCTGCAGGTACAGGTGAGGTATTAAAAGCTGTAGGTACAGGTGAGGTATTAAAAGCTGCAGGTACAGGTGAGGTATTAAAAGCTGCAGGTACAGGTGAGGTATTAAAAGCTGCAGGTACAGGTGCGGTATTAAAAGCTGCAGGTACAGGTGAGGTATGAAAAGCTGCAGGTACAGGTGAGGTATGAAAAGCTGCAGGTACAGGTGAGGTATTAAAAGCTGCAGGTACAGGTGAGGTATTAAAAGCTGCAGGTACAGGTGAGGTATTAAAAGCTGCAGGTACAGGTGAGGTATGAAAAGCTGCAGGTACAGGTGAGGTATTAAAAGCTGCAGGTACAGGTGAGGTATTAAAAGCTGCAGGTACAGGTGAGGTATTAAAAGCTGCAGGTACAGGTGAGGTATTAAAAGCTGCAGGTACAGGTGAGGTATGAAAAGCTGCAGGTACAGGTGAGGTATGTAAAGCTGCAGGTACAGGTGAGGTATGTAAAGCTGCAGGTACAGGTGATAAATCAGTGCGTTACCTCCAGCATGTTGTAGATAATATAGAGTTTGATGACAGACTGTCCTCTGATCAAGTGGTACATCATGCTGTAGTCCACGTAGCTCATCATCACGTAACACAGGACCATGATGAGACCCTTCATCACATCACAGACCTGCGCTGGCTGGAGGAGAGGAGACCCACTGTGGTGGGGAGGAGAGAGAGAGAGAGAGGAGAGATAGCATGATGAGACCCTTCAACACATCACAGACCTGCGCTGGCTGGAGGAGAGGAGACCCACTGTGGTGGGGAGGAGAGAGAGAGAGAGAGAGAGAGGAGAGGAGACCCACTGTGGTGGGGAGGAGAGAGAGAGAGAGGAGACCCACTGTGGTGGGGAGGAGAGAGAGAGAGAGAGAGGAGAGGAGACCCACTGTGGTGGGGAGGAGAGAGAGGAGAAAGGAGAGGAGAGGAGACCCACTGTGGTGGGGAGGAGAGAGAGAGAGAGGAGACCCACTGTGGTGGGGAGGAGAGAGAGAGAGAGAGGAGACCCACTGTGGTGGGGAGGAGAGAGAGAGAGAGAGAGAGAGAGAGGAGAGATAGCATGATGAGACCCTTCATCACATCACAGACCTGCGCTGGCTGGAGGAGAGGAGACCCACTATGGTGGGGAGGAGAGAGAGAGAGGAGAAGAGACCCACTGTGGTGGGGAGGAGAGAGAGAGAGGAGACCCACTGTGGTGGGGAGGAGAGAGAGAGAGGAGACCCACTGTGGTGGGGAGGAGAGAGAGAGGAGAGATAGCATGATGAGACCCTTCATCACATCACAGACCTGGGCATTGTGGAATAATAGTGAAGACATCACAACTATAAAATAACACATATGGAATCATGTAGTAACCAAAAAAGTGTTAAACAAATCAAAATACATTTTATATTTGAAGCCACCTTTTGTCTTGATGACAGCTTTGTACACTCTTGGCATTCTCTCAACCAGCTTCACCTGGAATGAGTTGAATAGGGTTTCATATACATAATAATATATAACACAATGCTATTCTACAGGTCAGAGACAGTTGCTATGTCGTTGTGTGTTACCTCAGACCACAGCAGGGTAGGGTCAATAGCCTGATGAGGGTGTGTTTACCTCAGACCACAGCAGGGTAGGGTCAGTAGTCTGATGAGGGTGTGTTTACCTCAGACCACAGCAGGGTAGGGTCAGTAGCCTGATGAGGGTGTGTTTACCTCAGACCACAGCAGGGTAGGGTCAGTAGTCTGATGAGGGTGTGTTTACCTCAGACCACAGCAGGGTAGGGTCAGTAGTCTGATGAGGTTACCTCAGACCACAGCAGGGTAGGGTCAGTAGTCTGATGAGGTTACCTCAGACCACAGCAGGGTGGGGTCAGTAGTCTGATGAGGGTGTGTTTACCTCAGACCACAGCAGGGTAGGGTCAGTAGCCTGATGAGGGTGTGTTTACCTCAGACCACAGCAGGGTAGGGTTAGTAGCCTGATGAGGGTGTGTTTACCTCAGACCACAGCAGGGTAGGGTCAGTAGTCTGATGAGGGTGTGTTTACCTCAGACCACAGCAGGGGTAGGGTTAGTAGCCTAGATGTGAGGGTGTGTTTACCTCAGACCACAGCAGGGTAGGGGGGTTAAGTAGCCTGATGAGGGTGTGTTTACCTCAGACCACAGCAGGGTAGGGTCAGTAGTCTGATGAGGTTACCTCAGACCACAGCAGGGTAGGGTCAGTAGTCTGATGAGGTTACCTCAGACCACAGCAGGGTAGGGTCAGTAGTCCTGATGAGGTGCGTTTACCTCAGACCACAGCAGGGTAGGGTCAGTAAGTCTGATGAGGTTACCTCAGACCACAGCCGGGTAGGGTCAGTAGTCTGATGATGGTGTGTTTACCTCAGACCACAGCAGGGTAGGGTAGTAGCCTGATGAGGGTGTGTTTACCTCAGACCACAGCAGGGTAGGGTCAGTAGTCTGATGAGGGTGTGTTTACCTCAGACCACAGCAGGGTAGGGTCAGTAGTCTGATGAGGGTGTGTTTACCTCAGACCACAGCAGGGTAGGGTCAGTAGTCTGATGAGGTTACCTCAGACCACAGCAGGGTAGGGTCAGGAGTCTGATGAGGGTGTGTTTACCTCAGACCACAGCAGGGTAGGGTCAGTAGCTGGATGAGGGTGTGTTTACCTCAGACCACAGCAGGGTAGGGTCAGTAGCTGGATGAGGGTGTGTTTACCTCAGACCACAGCAGGGTGGGGTCAGTAGTCTGATGAGGTTACCTCAGACCACAGCAGGGTAGGGTCAGTAGCTGGGATGAGGGTGTGTTTACCTCAGACCACAGCAGGGTAGGGTCAGTATTGGATGAGGGCCGTAGAACTCGGAGAGGA
>NW_021822690.1:22953-32953 GCF_901001165.1 Salmo trutta
ATCATGGTGTTCTGTAACCACGTCACGTTGCTATGGGCCTGGGTCGCCTTCCGCCTGCTGGAGACCATCGACGTACACAGGTACACACACACACACACACACACACACACCACCACACACACCACCACACAACACACACACACACACACACACACACACACTCCTAGTGTAAATGTACGTAAACACCGCTAACACACCTTCTCCAGATGTAACATGTTGTTCTCTGGTTTGACCACCAGGGGTCTCCAGCTCTACCTGCCTGTTGTTCTCTGATCTGACCACCAGGGGTCTCCAGCTCTCCCTGCTTGTTGTTCTCTGGTCTGACCACCAGGGGTCTCCAGCTCTCCCTGCCTGTTGTTCTCTGGTCTGACCACCAGGGGTCTCCAGATCTCGCCTGCCTGTTTTCTCTGGTCTGACCACCAGGGGTCTCCAGCTCTCCCTGCCTGTTGTGTCCTCTGGTCTGACCACCAGGGGTCTCCAGCTCTCCCTGCCTGTTGTTCCTGGTCTGACCACCAGGGGGTCCTCCAGATGTACAGGTTGTTCGCTGGTCTGACCACCAGGGGTCCTCCAGCTCTCTCCCTGCCTGTTGTTCTCTAGTCTGACCACCAGGGGTCTCCAGCTCTCCCTGCCTGTTGTTCTCTAGTCTGACCACCAGGGGTCTCCAGCTCTCCCTGCCTGTTGTTCTCTGGTCTGACCACCAGGGGTCTCCAGCTCTCCCTGCCTGTTGTTCTCTGGTCTGACCACCAGGGGTCTCCAGCTCTCCCTGCCTGTTGTTCTCTGGTCTGACCACCAGGGGTCCCAGCTCTCCTCCTGTGTTCTTGGTCTGACCACCAGGGGTCAGCCCTGCCTGTTGTTCTCTGGTCTGACCACCAGGGGTCTCCAGCTCTCCCTGCCTGTTGTTCTCTGGTCTGACCACCAGGGGTCTCCAGCTCTCCCTGCCTGTTGTTCTCTGGTCTGACCACCAGGGGTCTCCAGCTCTCCCTGCCTGTTGTTCTCTGGTCTGACCACCAGGGGTCTCCAGCTCTCCCTGCCTGTTGTTCTCTGGTCTGACCACCAGGGGTCTCCAGCTCTCCCTGCCTGTTGTTCTCTGGTCTGACCACCAGGGGTCTCCAGCTCTCCCTGCCTGTTGTTCTCTGGTCTGACCACCAGGGGTCTCCAGCTCTCCCTGCATGTTGTTCTCTGGTCTGACCACCAGGGGCCTCCAGATGTAACATGTTGTTCTCTGGTCTGACCACCAGGGGTCTCCAGCTCTCCCTGCCTGTTGTTCTCTGGTCTGACCACCAGGGGTCTCCAGCTCTCCCTGCCTGTTGTTCTCTAGTCTGACCACCAGGGGTCTCCAGCTCTCCCTGCCTGTTGTTCTCTGGTCTGACCACCAGGGGTCTCCAGCTCTCCCTGCCTGTTGTTCTCTGGTCTGACCACCAGGGGTCTCCAGATCTACCATGTTGTTCTCTAGTCTGACCACCAGGGGTCTCCAGCTCTACCATGTTTTTCTGTTGTCTGACCACCAGGGGTCTCCAGCTCTCCCTGCCTGTTGTTCTCTGGTCTGACCACCAGGGGTCTCCAGCTCTACCATGTTTTTCTGTTGTCTGACCACCAGGGGTCTCCAGCTCTCCCTGCCTGTTGTTCTCTGGTCTGACCACCAGGGGTCTCCAGCTCTCCCTGCCTGTTGTTCTCTGGTCTGACCACCAGGGGTCTCCAGCTCTCCCTGGCTGTTGTTCTCTGGTCTGACCACCAGTGTTTCACTGTTTCTGACAACATTCTGATTCTCAACCCTTCTCCCGAGGTCTTTTCTCGTACTCTCCCCCTCGTGGATTTAAAAGGACTGGACTGGTGTGAGGAATATGGTAAAAACTCCCTCCAGCAATGCCTGAACCAATCCAATGCTTTTAAATGCATGAGGAGGAGTGAAGGGTAGCGAATCGGAGCGCAGACACTGTGTTGTCATACTAGGAGTGTAGTGGGGTTTAGGGGATTTTGTGTAGGTTATGTGTATACATATTACAATGTTAAATTAACACACTTCCTTCCTCTCTTCCTTTCCTCTCCTCCTCTCTCCTCACTTCCTTTCTCTCCTCCCTCTTTCCTCACTCCCTCTCTCCCTCCCTCTTTCCTCCCTCCCTCTCTCCTCCCTCTCTCCCTCCCCTCTCTCTCCCTCCCCTCGCTCTCTCCCTCCCCTCGCTCTCTCCCTCCCCTCCTCTCCTCACTCCCTCTCTCTCTCTCCCTCCCTCCTCTCCTCACTCCCTCTCTCCCTCCCTTCCCTCCCTCCTCTCCTCACTCCCTCTCTCCCTCCCTCCCCTCTCTCCTCCCCTCCTCTCCCTCTCCCTCTTCTCCTCTCCTCTCCTCCCCTCCCCTCTCTCCTCCTCTCCTCTCCTCTCCTCTCCTCTCCTCCTCCCCCTCTCCTCTCCTCTCCAGTGGGTATGACATTCCTCTCAATCCTCTCCACCTGATCCCGTTCTATGCCGGAGCTCGTTTCCATGACTTCCACCATATGAACTTCGTAGGAAACTACGCCTCTACCTTTACCTGGTGGGACAAGATACTGCACACGGACTCCCAGTACAACAGATACATGACGAGCAAGAAGAACCAGTAACCAGACCCTCACACAGACCCTCACACAGACCCTCACACAGACATACAGACACACGGACGGACGCAAATTCTCACACACGCAGACAGACAGACACACACACATGCACTTATGAATGCACGCTTAAACACACTTCATGAAGGTCAGAACTGGACTCCTGAGTGTGCAGTGCCTTGTGGGAAAAGAACACACTAAAATAGAGTAGAACAGTCTTGACCAATAACATCAGCCCTTGTTTGGTCTTGACCAATAACAACCAGGGTTGGGGTCAAATTCCATTTAAATTTCAGTCAATTCAGGAAGTACACAAACATTCCAATTCTAATTATCTTCAATACTTTTCAATTAGGAACATTTGGAGTTTGAATTGGATTTTGATTCACTTTTTGAATCGACCGGAATTTAAATTCATCAGGCATGTTGGGGTTTTTAATGCTGGGTTTCTGTATAAGCACTTTGTGACATCAGCTGATGCTTTATAAATACATTTGATTGATTGATTGATTGATTGTCTGGTCTTGACCAATGGCATCAGGCCGTTGTTCCTGAATAAAAACATTATCCTGGTGAGATTATTATTATTATTATTAATCATGTGTTTTTCTTCACTGTTCATTGTAATTAAACCATTTTTTACGAGTTGGATTCATTGAAGCACTTTACTTCCATTTTATGGTTCTAGAATATCAGTTCAGTAAGGTTCTAGAATATCAGTTCAGTAAGGTTCTAGAATATCAGTTCAGTAAGGTTCTAGAATATCAGTCCAGTACGGTTCTAGAATATCAGTTCAGTAAGGTTCTAGAATATCAGTTCAGTAAGGTTCTAGAATATCAGTCCAGTACGGTTCTAGAATATCAGTCCAGTACGGTTCTAGAATATCAGTCCAGTACGGTTCTAGAATATCAGTTCAGTAAGGTTCTATAATATCAGTTCAGTAAGGTTCTAGAATATCAGTTCAGTAAGGTTCTAGAATATCAGTTCAGTAAGGTTCTAGAATATCAGTCCAGTACGGTTCTAGAATATCAGTTCAGTAAGGTTCTAGAATATCAGTCCAGTACGGTTCTAGAATATCAGTTCAGTACGGTTGTAGAATATCAGTTCAGTAAGGTCCTAGAATATCAGTCCAGTACGGTTCTATAATATCAGTTCAGTAAGATTCTAGAATATCTCCAGTAAGGTTCTAGAATATCAGTTCAGTACGGTTCTAGAATATCAGTTCAGTAAGGTTCTAGAATATCAGTTCAGTACGGTTCTAGAATATCAGTTCAGTACGGTTCTAGAATATCAGTTCAGTAAGGTTCTAGAATATCAGTTCAGTACGGTTCTAGAATATCAGTTCAGTAAGGTTCTAGAATATCAGTCCAGTACGGTTCTAGAATATCAGTTCAGTATGGTTCTAGAATATCAGTCCAGTACGGTTCTAGAATATCAGTTCAGTACGGTTCTAGAATATCATTTCAGTACGGTTCTAGAATATCAGTCCAGTACGGTTCTAGAATATCAGTTCAGTACGGTTCTAGAATATCAGTCCAGTAAGGTTCTAGAATATCAGTTCAGTAAGGTTCTAGAATATCAGTTCAGTACGGTTCTAGAATATCAGTTCAGTAAGGTTCTAGAATATCAGTTCAGTACGGTTCTAGAATATCAGTTCAGTAAGGTTCTAAAATATCAGTTCAGTAAGGTTCTAGAATATCAGTTCAGTACAGTTCTAGAATATCAGTCCAGTACGGTTCTAGAATATCAGTCCAATACGGTTCTAGAATATCAGTTCAGTACGGTTCTAGAATATCAGTCCAGTACGGTTCTAGAAAATCAGTCCAGTACGATTATAGAATATCAGTTCAGTAAGGTTCTAGAATATCAGTTCAGTACAGTTCTAGAATATCAGTTCAGTAAGGTTCTAGAATATCAGTTCAGTACGGTTCTAGAATATCAGTCCAGTAAGGTTCTAGAATATCAGTTCAGTACGGTTCTAGAATATCAGTTCAGTACGGTTCTAGAATATCAGTCCAGTATGGTTCTAGAATATCAGTCCAGTACGGTTCTACATTCTAGAAAAAAGGGTTCCAAAAGGGTTCTTCGGCTGTCCCCATTGAAGAACTCTTTATAAAATCGCAAATATAAAATATATTTTGATTTGTTAAAAAACAAAATGGTTGCTACATGATTCCATATGTGTTATTTCATAGCTTTGATCTCTTCACTATTATTCTACAATGTAGAAAATAGTAAAAATAAAGAAAAACCCTGGAATGAGCAGGTGTGCAAACTGTTGACTGGTAGTGTATATATACCAGATCTATGTCCCACACATCTATATATACCAGATCTATCTTCCACACATCTATATATACCAGATCTATGTTCCACACATCTATATATACCAGATCTATGTTCCACACATCTATATATACCAGATCTATGTTCCACACATCTATATATACCAGATCTATGTTACACACATCTATATACACCAGATCTATGTCCCACACATCTATATATACCAGATCTATGTTCCACACATCTATATATACCAGATCTATGTTCCACACATCTATATATACCAGATCTAAGTTCCACACATCTATATATACAAGATCTATATTCCACACATCTATATATACCAGATCTATGTTCCACACATCTATATATACCAGATCTATGTCCCACACATCTATATATACCAGATCTATGTCCCACACATCTATATATACCAGATCTATGTCCCACACATCTATATATACCTATCTATATATATGTTGACTGGTACTGTATATACTATATACCCATTCAGTCTATAATAGACCAACTCATATATAGATACTATATACCCATTCAGTCTATAATAGACCAACTCATATATAGATACTATATACCCATTCAGTCTATAGGTCTATAATATACCAACTCATATATAGATACTATATACCCATTCAGTCTATAATAGACCAACTCATATAGAGATACTATATACCCATTCAGTCTATAGGTCTATAATAGACCAACTCATAAATAGATACTATATACCCATTCAGTGTATAGGTCTATAATAGACCAACTCATATATAGATACTATATACCCATTCAGTCTATAATAGACCAACTCATATATAGATACTATATACCCATTCAGTCTATAATATACCAACTCATATATAGATACTACATACCCATTCAGTCTATAATAGACCAACTCATATATAGATACTATATACCCATTCAGTCTATAATAGACCAACTCATATATAGATACTATATACCCATTCAGTCTATAGGTCCATAATATACCAACTCATATATAGATACTATATACCCATTCAGTCTATAGGTCTATAATAGACCAACTCATATATATATATATATATATATATACTATATACCCATTCAGTCTATAGGTCTATAATAGACCAACTCATATATAGATACTATATACCCATTCAGTCTATAATATACCAACTCATATATAGATACTATATACCCATTCAGTCTATAATAGACCAACTCATATATAGATACTATATACCATTCAGTCTATAGGTCTATAATAGACCAACTCATATATATATACTATATACCCATTCAGTCTATAATAGACCAACTCATATATAGATACTATATACCCATTCAGTCTATAATAGACCAACTCATATATAGATACTATATACCCATTCAGTCTATAATAGACCAACTCATATATATATATACTATATACCCATTCAGTCTATAGGTCTATAATATACCACCTCATATATAGATACTATATACCCATTCAGTCTATAATAGACCAACTCATATATAGATACTATATACCCATTCAGTCTATAGGTCTATAATATACCACCTCATATATAGATACTATATACCCATTCAGTCTATAATAGACCAACTCATATATAGATACTATATACCCATTCAGTCTATAATAGACCAACTCATATATAGATACTATATACCCATTCAGTCTATAATAGACCAACTCATATATAGATACTATATACCCATTCAGTCTATAATAGACAAACTCATATATATACTATATACCCATTCAGTCTATAGGTCTATAATATACCAACTTATATATAGATACTATATACCCATTCAGTCTATAATAGACCAACTCATATATAGATACTATATACCCATTCAGTCTATAGGTCTATAATAGACCAACTCATATATAGATACTATATACCCATTCAGTCTATAATATACCAACTCATACATATATACTATATACCCATTCAGTCTATAGGTCTATAATATACCAACTTATATATAGATATTATATACCCATTCAGTCTATAGGTCTATAATAGACCAACTCATATATAGATACTATATACCCATTCAGTCTATAATAGACCAACTCATATATAGATACTATATACCCATTCAGTCTATAATATACCAACTCATATATAGATACTATATACCCATTCAGTCTATAATAGACCAACTCATATATAGATACTATATACCCATTCAGTCTATAATAGACCAACTCATATATAGATACTATATACCCATTCAGTCTATAATAGACCAACTCATATATAGATACTATATACCCATTCAGTCTATAATAGACCAACTCATATATAGATACTATATACCCATTCAGTCTATAATATACCAACTCATATATAGATACTATATACCCATTCAGTCTATAGGTCTATAATATACCAACTCATATATAGATACTATATACCCATTCAGTCTATAATATACCAACTCATATATAGATACTATATACCCATTCAGTCTATAGGTCTATAATATACCAACTCATATATAGATACTATATACCCATTCAGTCTATAATAGACCAACTCATATATAGATACTATATACCCATTCAGTCTATAATAGACCAACTCATATATAGATACTATATACCCATTCAGTCTATAGGTCTATAATATACCAACTCATATATAGATACTATATACCCATTCAGTCTATAATAGACCAACTCATATATAGATACTATATACCCATTCAGTCTATAGGTCTATAATAGACCAACTCATAAATAGATACTATATACCCATTCAGTGTATAGGTCTATAATAGACCAACTCATATATAGATACTATATACCCATTCAGTCTATAATAGACCAACTCATATATAGATACTATATACCCATTCAGTCTATAATATACCAACTCATATATAGATACTACATACCCATTCAGTCTATAATAGACCAACTCATATATAGATACTATATACCCATTCAGTCTATAATAGACCAACTCATATATAGATACTATATACCCATTCAGTCTATAGGTCCATAATATACCAACTCATATATAGATACTATATACCCATTCAGTCTATAGGTCTATAATAGACCAACTCATATATATATATATATATATATACTATATACCCATTCAGTCTATAGGTCTATAATAGACCAACTCATATATAGATACTATATACCCATTCAGTCTATAATATACCACCTCATATATAGATACTATATACCCATTCAGTCTATAATAGACCAACTCATATATAGATACTATATACCCATTCAGTCTATAATAGACCAACTCATATATAGATACTATATACCCATTCAGTCTATAATAGACCAACTCATATATAGATACTATATACCCATTCAGTCTATAATAGACCAACTCATATATATACTATATACCCATTCAGTCTATAGGTCTATAATATACCAACTTATATATAGATACTATATACCCATTCAGTCTATAATAGACCAACTCATATATAGATACTATATACCCATTCAGTCTATAGGTCTATAATAGACCAACTCATATATAGATACTATATACCCATTCAGTCTATAATATACCAACTCATACATATATACTATATACCCATTCAGTCTATAGGTCTATAATATACCAACTTATATATAGATACTATATACCCATTCAGTCTATAGGTCTATAATAGACCAACTCATATATAGATACTATATACCCATTCAGTCTATAATAGACCAACTCATATATAGATACTATATACCCATTCAGTCTATAATATACCAACTCATATATAGATACTATATACCCATTCAGTCTATAATAGACCAACTCATATATAGATACTATATACCCATTCAGTCTATAATAGACCAACTCATATATAGATACTATATACCCATTCAGTCTATAATAGACCAACTCATATATAGATACTATATACCCATTCAGTCTATAATAGACCAACTCATATATAGATACTATATACCCATTCAGTCTATAAATATACCAACTCATATATAGATACTATATACCCATTCAGTCTATAGGTCTATAATATACCAACTCATATATAGATACTATATACCCATTCAGTCTATAATATACCAACTCATATATAGATACTATATACCCATTCAGTCTATAGGTCTATAATATACCAACTCATATATAGATACTATATACCCATTCAGTCTATAATAGACCAACTCATATATAGATACTATATACCCATTCAGTCTATAATAGACCAACTCATATATAGATACTATATACCCATTCAGTCTATAATAGACCAACTCATATATAGATACTATATACCCATTCAGTCTATAATAGACCAACTCATATATAGATACTATATACCCATTCAGTCTATAATATACCAACTCATATATAGATACTATATACCCATTCAGTCTATAGGTCTATAATATACCAACTCATATATAGATACTATATACCCATTCAGTCTATAATATACCAACTCATATATAGATACTATATACCCATTCAGTCTATAGGTCTATAATATACCAACTCATATATAGATACTATATACCCATTCAGTCTATAATAGACCAACTCATATATAGATACTATATACCCATTCAGTCTATAATAGACCAACTCATATATAGATACTATATACCCATTCAGTCTATAGGTCTATAATATACCTTAAACTCAATACAGTACCAGCCAAATGTCTGGACACACCTACTCATTCAAGTGTTTTTCTTTATTTTTTACATTGTAGAATAATAGTGAAGACATCAAAACTATGAAATAACACATATGGAATCATGTAGTAACCAAAAAAGTGTTTAACAAATTAAAATATATTTTATATTCTTCAAAGTTGCCATCCTTCGCCTTGATGACAGCTTTTGGCACATGTCCCGCATCTGCGTCTGCAGTGTTTTTTGTAGCTCTAAATATTTTTGGTAGCTCTAAATGTTTTTGGGAGCTCTAAATGTTTTTGGGAGCTCTAAATGTTTTTCGTAGCTCTAAATGTTTTTGGTATCTCTAAGTGTTTTTGGTAGCTCTAAATGTTTTTGGTAGCTCTAAATGTTTTTGGGAGATCTAAATGTTTTTCGTAGCTCTAAATGTTTTTGGTAGCTCTAAATGTTTTTGGGAGCTCTAAATG
>NW_021822690.1:35453-47084 GCF_901001165.1 Salmo trutta
ACGTGTGTGTGTGTGTGTGTGTGTGTGTGTGTGTGTGTGTGTGTGTGTGTGTGTGTGTGTGTGTGTGTGTGTGTGTGTTGTGTGTGTGTGTGTGTGTGTGTGTGTATGTGTGTGTGTGTGTGTGTGTGTGAGTGTGTGTGTGTTTGCGTGTGTGTGTTTGCGTGTGTGAGAGAGAGAGAGAGAGACAGAAGAAGGTACAGTTGAAGTCGGAAGTTTACATACACCTTAGCCAAATACATTTAACCTCAGTTTTTCACAATTCCTGACTTTTAATCCCAGTAAAAATTCCCTGTTTTAGGTCAGTTAGGATCACCACTTTATTTTAAGAATGTGAAATGTCAGAATAATAGTAGAGAGAATTATTTATTTCAGCTTTTATTTCTTTCATCACATTCCCAGTGGGTCAGAAGTTTACATACACTCAATTAGTATTTGGTAGCATTGCCTTTAAATTGTTTAACTTGGGTCAAACGTTTCGGGTTGCCTTCCACAAGCTTCCCACAATCAGTTGGGTGAATTTTGGCCCATTCCTCCTGACAGAGCTGGTGTAACTGAGTCAGGTTTGTAGGTCTCCTTGCACGCACACGCTTTTTCAGTTCTGTCCACAAATATTCTATAGGATTGAGGTCAGGGCTTTGTGATGGCCACTCCAAAACCTTGACTTTGTTGTCCTTAAGCCATTTAGCCACAACTATGGAAGTATGCTTGGGGTCATTGCCCATTTGGAAGACCCATTTGCGACCAAGCTTTAACTTCCTGACTGATGTCTTGAGATGTTGCTTCAATACATCCACTTAATTTTCCTCCCTCATGATGCCATCTGTTTTGTGAAGTGCACCAAACCCTCCTGCAGCAAAGCACCCCCACAACATGATGCTGCCACCCCCTGTGCTTGATGGTTGGGATGGTGTTCTTCGGCTTGCAAGCCTCCCCCTTTTTCCTCCAAACATAACGATGGTCATTATGGCCAAACAGTTCTATTTTTGTTTCATCAGACCAGAGGACTTTCTCCAAAAAAATACGATCTTTGTCCCCATGTGCAGTTGCAAACCGTAGTCTGGTTTTTTTATGGCAGTTTTGGAGCAGTGGCTTCTTCCTTGCCGAAGTATAATTACAAGCATTTGATAAGTGTCAAAGTCTTTTATTGACAATTACATGAAGTTGATTTTTTATTTATTTTATTTATTTCACCTTTATTTAACCAGGTAGGCAAGTTGAGAACAAGTTCTCATTTACAATTGCGACCTGGCCAAGATAAAGAAAAGCAGTTTGACACATACAACAACACAGAGTTACACATGGAATAAACAAACATACAGTCAATAATACAGTAGAAAAATAAGTCTATATACAATGTGAGCAAATGAGGTGAGATAAGGGAGGTAAAGGCAAAAAAAGGCCATGGTGGCAAATTAAATACAATATAGCAAGTAAATCACTGGAATGGTAGATTTGTAGTGGAATAAAGTGCAAAGTAGAAATAGAAATAATGGGGTGCAAAGGAGCAAAATAAATAAATACAGTAGGGGAAGAGGTAGTTGTTTGGGCTAAATTATAGATGGGCTATGTACAGGTGCAGTGATCTGTAAGCTGCTCTGACAGCTGGTGCTTAAAGCTAGTGAGGGAGATAAGTGTTTCCAGTTTCAGAGATTTTTGTAGTTCGTTCCAGTCATTGGCAGCAGAGAACTGGAAGGAGAGACGGCCAAAGGAGGAATTGGCTTTGGGGGTGACTAGAGAGATATACCTGCTGGGGCGCGTGCTACAGGTGGGTGCTGCTATGGTGACCAGCGAGCTGAGATAAGGGGGGACTTTACCTAGCAGGGTCTTGTAGATGACCTGGAGCAAGTGGGTTTGGCGACGAGTATGACGTGAGGGCCAGCCAACGAGAGCGTACAGGCCGCAGTGGTGGGTAGTATATGGGTGTCACGGTTGTCGTCGGTGAAGGAGGACCAAAACGCAGCAGGCATGAGGTTGTTCATTTTGAACATTTATTAAATCAAAACGAACATTCCAAAACAACAAAAACGAAACCACGAACAACAAAACAGTCTGGCTAGGCACAAGGCTAAGCACAGAACAATCACCCACAAATACCAAACACAAACACACCCTACTATATGGGACTCTCAATCAAAGGCAGATAGACAACACCTGCCTTCAACTGAGAGTCCCAACCCCAATTAACCAAACATAGACATACACTTACTAGACTCACCATAGAAATACTTAAACATAAACCAAAACCCGGAATTACTAAATCAACCACCCTTTAACCAAACACACACCACCCTGAACCACATAAAACAAATACCCTCTGCCACGCCCTGACCAAACTACAAAAACAATTAACCTTATACTGGCCAGGACGTGACAGTACCCCCCCCCCTTAAAGGTGCTACCCCGGAAGCACCTTAACAAAAAATAACCCCAAGCAACACCAAAAGAAAAATTCCCCTTTTCTAAAGGGAGGGAAGGGAGGGTGGCTGCCGTCAACGACGGCACTGTGCTACACCCCCCCTCCCCAACCCACCTATTTCTGGAGGTGGCTCCGGCTCAGGCCGTTCCAGGCTGTCTGGGCAGTCTGGCAGCTCGGGACAGTCTGGGCAGTCTGGCAGCTCGGGACAGTCTGGCAGCTCGGGACAGTCTGGGCAGTCTGGCAGCTCGGGACAGTCTGGGCAGTCTGGCAACTCGGGACAGTCTGGGCAGTCTGGCAACTCGGGACAGTCTGGCAACTCGGGACAGTCTGGGCAGTCTGGCAACTCGGGACAGTCTGGGCAGTCTGGCAACTCGGGACAGTCTGGGCAGTCTGGCAACTCGGGACAGTCTGGGCAGTCTGGCAACTCGGGACAGTCTGGGCAGTCTGGCCGCTCGGGACAGTCTGGGCAGTCTGGCCACTCGGGACAGTCTGGGCAGTCTGGCCACTCGGGGCAGTCTGGGCAGTCTGGCCACTCGGGACAGTCTGGGCAGTCTGGCCACTCGGGACAGTCTGGGCAGTCTGGCCACTCGGGACAGTCTGGGCAGTCTGGCCACTCGGGACAGTCTGGGCAGTCTGGCCACTCCGGCAGTTCAGGGCAGTCTGGCCACTCCGGCAGTTCAGGGCAGTCTGGCCACTCCCTCCGGCAGTTCAGCGCAGTCTGGCCACTCCGGCAGTTCAGCGCAGTCTGGCCACTCCGGCAGTTCAGCGCAGTCTGGCCACTCCGGCAGTTCAGCGCAGTCTGGCCACTCCGGCAGTTCAGCGCAGTCTGGCCACTCCGGCGACTGTGACTGCGGGCAGCTCCGACGACTGTTGACTGGCGGGCAGCTCCGACGACTGTTGACTGGCGGGCAGCTCCGACGACTGTTGACTGGCGGGCAGCTCTGACGACTGTTGACTGGCGGGCAGCTCCGACGACTGTTGACTGGCGGGCAGCTCTGACGACTGTTGACTGGCGATGCTGGGTTTACGCACTTGCAGGCTAGTGCGGGGAGCGGGAACAGGACGAGTCGGACTGGGTTGACGCACTTCCGGGTTCGCACGAGAGACAGGAGCTGGAAACCCAGGGCTATGGAGGTGCACAGCCGGTCTAGATCTTACCTCCTGCACAACCCGCCTTGGCTGGATGGAACTAGTAGCCCTGTACGAGCGGGGTGCTCGTACAGGGCAGACTGGGCTGTGCAGGGGCCTGATGGTAGCCGTGCGTAGAGCGGGAGTTGGGTAGCCTGGTCCTCGGAGGCGTACCGGCGACCAGATGCGCTGCGCAGGCATCCTCCTACCAGGCTGGATGCCCGCTCTAGCACGGCACCTGCGAGGGGCTGGAATAACTTGCACCGGACTGTGCGTGCGTATGGGTGAGATAGTGCGCTTCTCAGCGAAACATAGCGCTCTCCACCCCATACGCTCCTCCATATAACCACGGGTAGCTGGCTTCCGGCTCTTCCTTCGCCTAGCCAAACTACCCGTGTGCCCCCCCCCCAAAAAATCTTGGGGGTGCCTCTTGTGCTTCTCCCTCAGCGCGTCTCTGGCCTCGTACCACCGCCTCTCTGCCTTGGCTGCCTCAATTTCCCACTGCGGGCGGCGATACTCCCCAGCCTGGTGCCAAGGTCCGGCCCCGTCCAGAACTTCTTCCCAAGTCCACTTCTCCCGCCAGTCCAACTCGAACGCCGTCTGCTCCTTCCTCTGCTGCTTGGTCCTTGAGCGGTGGGTGATTCTGTCACGGTTGTCGTCGGTGAAGGAGGACCAATACGCAGCAGGTATGTGTATGCTCATCTTGTTAATTTATTACTTCAAAAAATGAACGTACAAAAAGAACAAAAACACGAGAACTAACGAACGAACAACAACAAACAGTCTGGCAAAGCCTAAGCTCAACACAGAACAATCACCCACCAATACCAAACACAAACACACCCTACTATATGGGACTCTCAATCAAAGGCAGATAGACAACACCTGCCTTCAACTGAGAGTCCCAACCCCAATTAACCAAACATAGACATACACTTACTAGACTCACCATAGAAATACTTAAACATAAACCAAAACCCGGAATTACTAAATCAACCACCCTTTAACCAAACACACACCACCCTGAACCACATAAAACAAATACCCTCTGCCACGCCCTGACCAAACTACAAAAACAATTAACCTTATACTGGCCAGGACGTGACAATGGGGCTTTGGTGACAAAACGGATGGCACTGTGATAGACTGCATCCAATTTATTGAGTAGGGTGTTGGAGGCTATTTTATAGATGACATTGCCGAAGTCGAGGATCGGTAGGATGGTCAGTTTTACGAGGGTATGTTTGGCAGCATGAGTGAAGGATGCTTTGTTGCGAAATAGGAAGCCAATTCTAGATTTAACTTTGGAGTGGAAATGTTTGATGTGAGTCTGGAAGGAGAGTTTACAGTCTAACCAGACACCTAGGTATTTGTAGTTGTCCACATAAGTCAGAACCGTCCAGAGTAGTGATGCTGGACGGGCGGGCAGGTGCAGGCAGCGATCGGTTGAAGAGCATGCATTTAGTTTTACTTGTATTTAAGAGCCGTTGGAGGCCACGGAAGGAGAGTTGTATGGCATTGAAGCTCGTCTGGAGGTTTGTTAACACAGTGTCCAAAGAGGGGCCAGATGTATACAGAATGGTGTCATCTGCATAGAGGTGGATCAGAGAATCACCAGCAGCAAGAGCGACATCATTGATGTATACAGAGAAAAGAGTCGGCCCAAGAATTGAACCCTGTGGCACCCCCATATAGACTGCCAGAGGTCTGGACAACAGGCCCTCCGATTTGACACACTGAACTCTATCAGAGAAGTAGTTGGTGAACCAGGCGAGGCAATCATTTGAGAAACCAAGACTATTGAGTCTGCCGATGAGGATGTGGTGATTAACAGAGTCAAAAGCTTTGGCCAGGTCAATGAATACGGCAGCACAGTATTGTTTCTTATCGATGGCGGTTATGATGTCGTTTAGGACCTTGAGCGTGGCTGAGGTGCAACCATGACCAGCTCGGAAACCAGATTGCATAGCGGAGAAGGTACGGTGGGATTCGAAATGGTCGGAAATCTGTTTGTTGACTTGGCTTTCGAAGACCTTAGAAAGGCAGGGTGGATAGATATAGGTCTGTAGCAGTTTGGGTCAAGAGTGTCCCCCCCTTTGAAGAGGGGGATGACAGCAGCTGCTTTCCAATCTTTTGGAATCTCAGACGACACGAAAGAGAGGTTGAACAGGCTAGTAATAGGGGTTGCAACAATTTCGGCAGATCATTTTAGAAAGAAAGGGTCCAAATTGTCTAGCCTGGCTGATTTGTAGGGGTCCAGATTTTGCAGCTCTTTCAGAACATCAGCTGACTGGATTTGGGAGAAGGAGAAATGGGGAAGGCTTGGTCGAGTTGCTGTGGGGGGTGCAGTGCTGGTGACAGAGTTTCCTATCCTCAGAGCAGTGGGCAGTTGGGAGGAGGTGTTCTTATTCTCCATGGACTTTACAGTGTCCCAGAACTTTTTTTAATTTGTGTTGCAGGAAGCAAATGCTTGAAAAAGCTAGCCTTGGCTTTTCTAACTGCCTGTGTATATTGGTTTCTAACTTCCCTAAAAAGTTGCATATCACGGGGCCTGTTCGATGCTAATGCAGAACTCCACAGGATGTTTTTGTGTTGGTTATTAAGGGCAGTCAGGTCTGGAGAGAACCAAGGGCTATATCTGTTCCTGGTTCCTGATGCAGAGTCAATATTTGCAGTGTTGACCCTTCTTTTTCAAGACCTCTGCAATCCACCCTGGCATGCTGTCAATTAACTTCTGGGCCACATCCTGACTGATGGCAGCCCATTCTTGCATAATCAATGCTTGGAGTTTGTCAGAATTTGTGGGGTTTTGTTTGTCCACCCGCCTCTTGAGGATTGACCACAAGTTCTCAATGGGATTAAGGTCTCGGGAGTTTCCTGGCCATGGACCCAAAATATCAATGTTTTGTTCCCCGAGCCACTTAGTTATCACTTTTGCCTCATGGCAAGGTGCTCCATCATGCTGGAAAAGGCATTGTTCGTCACCAAACTGTCTCCTGGATGGTTGGGAGAAGTTGCTCTCGGAGGATGTGTTGGTACCATTCTTTATTCACGGCTGTGGTCTTAGGCAAAATTGTGAGTGAGCCCACTCCCTTGGCTGAGAAGCAACTCCACACATGAATGGTCTCAGGATGCTTTACTGTTGGCATGACAACTGATGGTAGTGCTGTCACGGCCGTTCGAAGGACCAAGATGCAGCGTTTTCATAGTTCCACATCTTTTATTCAATCGTGAAACTGAATGCAACACATAAATGACTTGAAACACAAAAACAACAAACCGTGACGCAGAGAGGAACAAACACACTCACAAAAAATACTCACCCACAAAACAGGAAGAGAAAAAACCCTACTTAAATATGATCTCTAATCAGAGGCAATGAGGATCAGCTCCAATTAGAGATCAACCCAAAACAATCCCAACATAGAAATAGAACAACTAGAACTAAAACATAGAAATAGAAAACATAGAACAAACAAAAACACCCCCTGTCACGCCCTGCCCTACTCTACTATAGAAAATGACATCTTACTAGGGTCAGGACGTGATACTCACCTTCTCTTCTCCGGACAAGCTTTTTTTCCGGATGCCCCAAACAATCGGAAAGGGGATTCATCAGAGAAAATAACTTTTCCCCAGTCCTCAGCAGTCCAATCCCTGTACCTTTTGCAGAATATCAGTCTGTCCCTGATGTTTTTCCTGGAGAGAAGTGGCTTCTTTGCTGCCCTTCTTGACACCAGGCCATCCTCCAAAAGTCTTCGCCTCACTGTGCGTGCAGATGCACTCACACCTGCCTGCTGCCATTCCTGAGCAAGCTCTGTACTGGTGGTGCCCTGATCCTGCAGCTGAATCAACTTTAGGAGACGGTCCTGGTGCTTGCTGGACTTTCTTGGGAGCCCTGAAGCCTTCTTCACAACAATTGAACCGCTCTCCTTGAAGTTCTTGATGATCCGATAAATGGTTGATTTAGGTGCAATCTTACTGGCTGCAATATCCTTGCCTGTGAAGCTCTTTTTGTGCAAAGCAATGATGACGGCACGTGTTTCCTTGCAGGTAACCATGGTTGACAGAGGAAGAACAATGATTCCAAGCATCACCCTCTTGAAGCTTCCAGTCTGTTATTCGAACTCAATCAGCATGACAGAGTGATCTCCAGCCATGTCCTCGTCAACACTCACACCTGTGTTAACGAGAGAATCACTGACATGATGTCAGCTGGTCCTTTTGTGGCAGGGCTGAAATGCAGTGGAAATGTTTTTTCGGGATTCAGTTCATTTGCATGGCAAAGAGGGACTTTGCAATTAATTGCAATTCATCTGATCACTCTTCATAACATTCTGGAGTATATGCAAATTGCCATCATACAAACTGAGGCAGCAGACTTTGTGAAAATTAATATTTGTGTCATTCTCAAAACTTTTGGCCACGACTGTACAGATGAACGTGGTACCTTCAGGCATTTGGAAATTGCTCCCAAGGATGAACTAAACTTGTGGAGGTCTACAATTGTTTTTATGAGGTCTTGGCTGATTTCTTTTGATTTTCCCATGATGTCAAGCAAAGAGGCACTGAGTTTGAAGGTAGGCCTTGAAATACATCCACAGGTACACCTCCAATTGACTCAAATGATGTCAATTAGCCTATCAGAAGCTTCTAAAGCCATGACATCATTTTCTGGAATTTTCCAAGCTGTTTAAAGGCACAGTCAACTTAGTGTATGTAAACTTCTGACCCACTGGAATTGTGATACAGTGAATTATAAGTGAAATAATCTGTCTGTAAACAATTGTTGGAGAAATTACTTGTCCTAACCGACTTTCCAAAACTATAGTTTGTTAACAAGAAATTCTGACTTCAACTTTCTCTGGGGACACAGAGCCTGTATATCTTTGTAACGGTAATATTTGAATACCTTCTTATTGATGTAAAACATGTATAATGTAGCTTAGTATTCAGATGTGCTTGTGTAACCGCTGTGAAATGGCTAGCTAGTTAGCGGTGCGCTAACTAGCTCTGAGACCTTGGAAGTTGTTGTTTACTCTGCTCTTCAAGGGGCCTTTTGTGGAGCGATAGGTAACAAAGCTTAGTGGCTGACAGTTGGCAAGGTGTTCAGAGGGTCTCTGGTTCGAGCCCAGGTTGAAGGGAGCTACACTGTTACACGTTTGTGTCCTGTAATAGTCCTATAATAGTCCTGTAATAATCCTGTAATAATCCTGTAATAGTCCTGTAATAGTCCTATAATAGTCCTGTAATAATCCTGTAATAGTCCTGTAATAGTCCTGTAATAATCCTGTAATAGTCCTGTAACAGTCCTGTAATAGTCCTGTAATAGTACTGTAATAGGACTGTAATAGTACTGTAATAATCGTGTAATAATCCTGTAATAGTCCTGTAATAGTCCTGTAATAATCCTGTAATAATCCTGTAATAGTCCTGTAATAGTCCTGTAATAGAACTGTAATAGTCCTGTAATAGAACTGTAATAGTCCTGTAATAGTCCTGTAATAGTACTGTAATAGTATTGTAATAGTACTGTAATAGAACTGTAATAGTCCCGTAATAATCCTGTAATAGTCCTGTAATAGTCTCCTATAATAGTCCTGTAGTAATCCTGTAATAATCCTGTAACAGTCCTGTAATAATCCTATAATAATCCTGTAATAGTCCTGTAATAGTCTCCTATAATAGTCCTGTAATAGTGCTGTAAAAGTCTCCTATAATAGTCTTGTAATAGTCCTATAATAGTCTCCTATAATAGTCCTGTAATAGTCTCCTGTAATAGTCCTGTAATAATCCTGTAATAGTCTCCTGTAATAGTCCTGTAATAGTCTCCTGTAATAGTCCTGTAATAGTCCTGTAATAGTCTCCTGTAATAGTCCTGTAATAATCCTGTAATAATCCTGTAATAATCCTGTAATAGTCCTGTAATAATCCTGTAATAGTCCTGTAATAGTCCTGTAATAATCCTGTAATAGTCCTGTAATAATCCTGTAATAGTCCTGTAACAGTCCTGTAATAGTCCTGTAATAATCCTGTAATAATCCTGTAATAGTCCTGTAATAGTCCTGTAATAATCCTGTAATAATCCTGTAACAGTCCTGTAATAGTCCTGTAATAATCGTGTAATAATCCTGTAATAGTCCTGTAATAGTCCTGTAATAATCCTGTAATAATCCTGTAATAGTCCTGTAATAGTCCTGTAATAGAACTGTAATAGTCCTGTAATAGTCCTGTAATAGTACTGTAATAGTATTGTAATAGTACTGTAATAGAACTGTAATAGTCCCGTAATAATCCTGTAATAGTCCTGTAATAGTCTCCTATAATAGTCCTGTAGTAATCCTGTAATAATCCTGTAACAGTCCTGTAATAATCCTAAATATCCTGTAATAGTCCTGTAATAGTCTCCTATAATAGTCCTGTAATAGTGCTGTAAAAGTCTCCTATAATAGTCGTGTAATAGTCCTATAATAGTCTCCTATAATAGTCCTGTAATAGTCTCCTGTAATAGTCCTGTAATAATCCTGTAATAGTCTCCTGTAATAGTCCTGTAATAGTCTCCTGTAATAGTCCTGTAATAGTCCTGTAATAGTCTCCTGTAATAGTCCTGTAATAGTCTCCTGTAATAGTCCTGTAATAGTCCTGTAATAGTCTCCTGTAATAATCCTGTAATAGTCCTGTAATAGTCTCCTGTAATAGTCTCCTGTAATAGTCCTGTAATAGTCCTGTAATAGTCCTGTAATAATCCTGTAATAGTGTCCTGTAATAGTCTCCTGTAATAATCCTGTAATAATCCTGTAATAGTCCTGTAATAGTCCTGTAATAATCCTGTAATAGTCCTGTAATAGTCCTGTAATAGTCTCCTGTAATAGTCCTGTAATAATCCTGTAATAGTCTCCTGTAATAGTCCTGTAATAGTCTCCTGTAATAGTCCTGTAATAATCCTGTAATAGTCTCCTGTAATAGTCCTGTAATAGTCTCCTGTAATAGTCCTGTAATAGTCTCCTGTAATAGTCCTGTAATAGTCCTGTAATAGTCCTGTAATAATCCTGTAAAAGTCTCCTGTAATAATCCTGTAATAATCCTGTAATAGTCCTGTAATAGTCCTGTAATAGTCCTGTAATAATCCTGTAACAGTCCTGTAATAATCCTGTAATAGTCCTGTAATAATCCTGTAATAATCCTGTAATAGTCCTGTAACAGTCCTGTAACAGTCCTGTAATAATCCTGTAATAGTCTCCTGTAATAGTCCTGTAATAATCCTGTAATAGTCTCCTGTAATAGTCCTGTAATAATCCTGTAATAGTCCTGTAATAGTCCTGTAATAATCTCCTGTAATATTCTCCTGTAATATCCTCCTGTAGTAGTCCTGTAATAGTCCTGTAATAATCTCCTGTAATAGTCTCCTGTAATAATCCTGTAATAATCCTGTAATAATCCTATAATAATCCTGTAATAATCCTGTAATAGTCCTTTAATAATCCTGTAATAGTCCTTTAATAATCCTGTAATAGTCCTTTAATAATCCTGTAATAGTCCTATAATAGTCCTGTAATAGTCCTGTAATAATCTCCTGTAATAGTCTCCTTTAATAATCCTGTAATAGTCCTGTAATAGTCCTGTAATAATCCTGTAATAGTCCTGTAATAATCCTGTAATAGTCTTGTAATAATCCTGTAATAGTCCTATAATAATCCTGTAATAGTCTTGTAATAATCCTGTAATAGTCCTGTAATAATCCTGTAATAGTCCTGTAATAGTGCTGTAATAATCCTGTAATAGTCTTGTAATAGTCCTGTAATAGTCTTGTAATAATCCTGTAATAATCCTGTAATAGTCCTGTAATAATCCTGTAATAGCCTGTAATAGGTCCTGTAATAATCCTGTAACAGACGCGTGCTGGTTAATGGTTCCAGATGAGTGTCCATCCTGTACATGCAGCTCAGCTCCCCGTCTCCGGGGGCAACCAGCCTCCCACCCTCCAATGCACACACGCTGTAGAAACACCAGAGAGAGATGGAGAAGAGAGAGACGGGGGAGAAGAGGGGGGAGAGAGAAGAGACAGGGAAGAGAGAGGGAGAGAGAGA
>NW_021822690.1:47584-67584 GCF_901001165.1 Salmo trutta
GGGGAGCAGAGTGGGGGGAGCAGTGAAGGGGACAGTGTGGGAGGGGGGAGAGCAGTGAAGGGGACAGTGTGGGAGGGGGGGGGAGCAGTGAAGGGGACAGTGTGGGAGGGGGGAGCAGTGAAGGGGACAGTGTGGGAGGGGGGAGCAGAGTGGGGGGAGTAGTGAAGGGGACAGTGTGGGAGGGGGGAGCAGAGTGGGGGGAGTAGTGAAGGGGACAGTGTGGGAGGGGGGAGCAGTGAAGGGGACAGTGTGGGAGGGGGGAGCAGTGAAGGGGACAGTGTGGGAGGGGGGAGCAGTGAAGGGGCCAGTGTGGGAGGGGGGAGCAGTGAAGGGGCCAGTGTGGGAGGGGGGAGCAGTGAAGGGGACAGTGTGGGAGGGGGGAGCAGAGTGGTGGGAAGCTGTGTGGTTAATGTGTTTAGATGGAATGCTACATATGGAAGCTGTGTGGTTAATGTGTTTAGATGGAATGCTACATATGGAAGCTGTGTGGTTAATGTGTTTAGATGGAATGCTACATATGGAAGCTGTGTGGTTAATGTGTTTAGATGGAATGCTACACTATGGAAGCTGTGTGGTTAATGTGTTTAGATGGAATGCTACATCAGGAAGCTGTGTGGTTAATGTGTTTAGATGGAATGCTACATATGGAAGCTGTGTGGTTAATGTGTTTAGATGGAATGCTACATATGGAAGCTGTGTGGTTAATGTGTTTAGATGGAATGCTACATATGGAAGCTGTGTGGTTAATGTGTTTAGATGGAATGCTACATATGGAAGCTGTGTGGTTAATGTGTTTAGATGGAATGCTACATATGGAAGCTGTGTGGTTAATGTGTTTAGATGGAATGCTACATATGGAAGCTGTGTGGTTAATGTGTTTAGATGGAATGCTACATATGGAAGCTGTGTGGTTAATGTGTTTAGATGGAATGCTACATATGGAAGCTGTGTGGTTAATGTGTTTAGATGGAATGCTACATATGGAAGCTGTGTGGTTAATGTGTTTAGATGGAATGCTACATATGGAAGCTGTGTGGTTAATGTGTTTAGATGGAATGCTACATATGCTTGTAGGTAGAACCCAACCACACACATTCTAATTCTACCCAGTCAGGACTCTATCAGGAATGTATCGATACATTCCAGAGGTTCCATTCAGGTTTAAACCAATCAGAGGGAGGTTCCATTCAGGTTTAAACCAATTAGAAGTTCCATACAGGTTTAAACCAATCAGAGGTTCCATACAGGTTTAAACCAATCAGAGGGTGGTTCCATACAGGTTTAACCAATCAGAGGTTCCATACATGTTTAAACCAATCAGAGGATGGTTCCATACAGGTTTAAACCAATCAGAGGATGGTTCCATACAGGTTTAAACCAATCAGAGGGTGGTTCCATACAGGTTTAACCAATCAGAGGGTGGTTCCATACAGGTTTTAGTTATAAAGCCTAGCTAGGAGGAAGAGATACCATGACATATGGTCTGTCTCCATTATAAACCCTAGCTAGGAGGAAGAGATACCATGACATATGGTCTCCATTATAAACCCTAGCTAGGAGGAAGAGATACCATGACATATGGTCTCCATTATAAACCCTAGCTAGGAGGAAGAGATACCATGACATATGGTCTCCGTTATAAACCCTAGCTAGGAGGAAGAGATACCATGACATATGGTCTCCATTAGAAACCCTAGCTAGGAGGAAGAGATACCATGACATACGGTCTCCATTATAAACCCTAGCTAGGAGGAAGAGATACCATGACATATGGTCTGTCTCCATTATAAACCCTAGCTAGGAGGAAGAGATACCATGACATATGGTCTCCATTATAAACCCTAGCTAGGAGGAAGAGATACCATGACATATGGTCTCCGTTATAAACCCTAGCTAGGAGGAAGAGATACCATGACATATGGTCTCCATTATAAACCCAAGCTAGGAGGAAGAGATACCATGACATACGGTCTCCATTATAAACCCTAGCTAGGAGGAAGAGATACCATGACATATGGTCTCCATTATAAACCCTAGCTAGGAGGAAGAGATACCATGACATATGGTCTCCATTATAAACCCTAGCTAGGAGGAAGAGATACCATGATATATGGTCTCCATTATAAACCCTAGCTAGGAGGAAGAGATACCATGACATATGGTCTCCATTATAAACCCTAGCTAGGAGGAAGAGATACCATGACATATGGTCTGTCTCCATTATAAACCCTAGCTAGGAGGAAGAGATACCATGACATATGGTCTCCATTATAAACCCTAGCTAGGAGGAAGAGATACCATGACATATGGTCTCCATTATAAACCCTAGCTAGGAGGAAGAGATACCATGACATATGGTCTCCATTATAAACCCTAGCTAGGAGGAAGAGATACCATGACATATGGTCTGTCTCCATTATAAACCCTAGCTAGGAGGAAGAGATACCATGACATATGGTCTCCGTTATAAACCCTAGCTAGGAGGAAGAGATACCATGACATATGGTCTCCATTATAAACCCTAGCTAGGAGGAAGATATACCATGACATATGGTCTCCATTATAAACCCTAGCTAGGAGGAAGAGATACCATGACATATGGTCTGTCTCCATTATAAACCCTAGCTAGGAGGAAGAGATACCATGACATATGGTCTCCGTTATAAACCCTAGCTAGGAGGAAGAGATACCATGACATATGGTCTCCATTATAAACCCTAGCTAGGAGGAAGATATACCATGACATATGGTCTCCATTATAAACCCTAGCTAGGAGGAAGAGATACCATGACATATGGTCTCCGTTATAAACCCTAGCTAGGAGGAAGAGATACCATGACATATGGTCTCCATTATAAACCCTAGCTAGGAGGAAGAGATACCATGACATATGGTCTCCATTATAAACCCTAGCTAGGAGGAAGAGATACCATGACATATGGTCTCCATTATAAACCCTAGCTAGGAGGAAGAGATACCATGACATATGGTCTCCATTATAAACCCTAGCTAGGAATCAAATCAAATCAAATCAAATTTATTTATATAGCCCTTCGTACATCAGCTGAAATCTCAAAGTGCTGTACAGAAACCCAGCCTAAAACCCCAAACAGCAAGCAATGCATGTGAAAGAAGCAGGGTGGCTGGGAAAAACTCCCTAGGAAAAACTCCTGAGAAAGGCCAAAAACCTAGGAAGAAACCTAGAGAGGAACCAGGCTATGAGGGGTGGCCAGTCCTCTTCTGGCTGTGCCGGGTGGATATTATAACAGAACATGGTCAAGATGTTAAAATGTTCGTAAATGACCAGCATGGTCAAATAATAATAATCATAGTAATTGTCGAGGGTGCAACAAGCACGTCCGGTGAACAGGTCAGGGTTCCGTAGCCGCAGGCAGAACAGTTGAAACTGGAGCAGCAGCATGGCCAGGTGGACTGGGGACAGCAAGGAGTCATCATGCCAGGTAGTCCTGAGGCATGGTCCTAGGGCTCAGGTCCTCCGAGAGAAAGAAAGAAAGAGAGAAAGAGAGAATTAGAGAGAGCATATTTACATTCACACAGGACACCGGATAAGACAAGAGAATACTCCAGATGTAACAGACTGACCCTAGCCCCCCGACACATAAACTACTGCAGCATAAATACTGGAGGCTGAGACAGGAGGGATCAGAAGACACTGTGGCCCCATCCGATGATACCCCCGGACAGGGCCAAACAGGCAGGATATAACCCCACCCACTTTGCCAAAGCACAGCCCCCACACCACTAGAGGGATATCTACAACCACCAACTTACCGTCCGAAGACAAGGCCGAGTATAGCCCACAAAGATGTCCGCCACGGCACAACCCAAGGGGGGGGCGCCAACCCAGACAGGAAGACCACGTCAGTGGCTCAACCTACTCAAGTGACGCACCCCTCCCATGGACGGCATGGAAGAACACCAGTAAGTCAGTGACTCAGCCCCTGTAAAAGGGTTAGAGGCAGAGAATCCCAGTGGGAAGAGGGGAACCGACAAGGCAGAGACAGCAAGGGCGGTTCGTTGCTCCAGCCTTTCCGTTCACCTTCACACTCCTGGGCCAGACTATACTTAATCATAGGACCTACTGAAGAGATAAGTCTTCAGTAAAGACTTAAAGGTTGAGACTGAGTCTGCGTCTCTCACATGGGTAGGCAGACCATTCCATAAAATGGAGCTCTATAGGAGAAAGCCCTACCTCCAGCCGTTTGCTTAGAAATTCTAGGGACAATTAGGAGGCCTGCGTCTTGTGACCGTAGCGTACGTGTAGGTATGTACGGCAGGACCAAATCGGAAAGATAGGTAGGAGCAAGCCCATGTAATGCTTTGTAGGTTAGCAGTAAAACCTTGAAATCAGCCCTTGCCTTAACAGGAAGCCAGTGTAGGGAGGCTAGCACTGGAGTAATATGATCAAATGTTTGGAGGAAGAGATACCATGAGGAGGAAGAGATACCATGACATATGGTCTCCATTATAAACCCTAGCTAGGAGGAAGAGATACCATGACATATGGTCTGTCTCCATTATAAACCCTAGCTAGGAGGAAGAGATACCATGACATATGGTCTCCATTATAAACCCTAGCTAGGAGGAAGAGATACCATGACATATGGTCTCCATTATAAACCCTAGCTAGGAGGAAGAGATACCATGACATATGGTCTGTCTCCATTATAAACCCTAGCTAGGAGGAAGAGATACCATGACATATGGTCTGTCTCCATTATAAACCCTAGCTAGGAGGAAGAGATACCATGACATATGGTCTCCATTATAAACCCTAGTTAGGAGGAAGAGATACCATGACATATGGTCTCCATTATAAACCCTAGCTAGGAGGAAGAGATACCATGACATATGGTCTCCATTATAAACCCTAGCTAGGAGGAAGAGATACCATGACATATGGTCTCCATCATAAACCCTAGCTAGGAGGGAGAGATACCATGACATATGGTCTCCATTATAAACCCTAGCTAGGAGGAAGAGATACCATGACATATGGTCTCCATTATAAACCCTAGCTAGGAGGAAGAGATACCATGACATATGGTCTCCATTATAAACCCTAGCTAGGAGGAAGAGATACCATGACATATGATTTCCATTATAAACCCTAGCTAGGAGGAAGAGATACCATGACATATGGTCTCCATTATAAACCCTAGCTAGGAGGAAGAGATACCATGATATATGGTTTGTCTCCATTATAAACCCTAGCTAGGAGGAAGAGATACCATGACATATGGTCTGTCTCCATTATAAACCCTAGCTAGGAGGAAGAGATACCATGACATATGATCTCCATTATAAACCCTAGCTAGGAGGAAGAGATACCATGACATATGGTCTCCATTATAAACCCTAGCTAGGAGGAAGAGATACCATGACATAAGGTCTTAGTTATAACCCTACACACCCTTTGCTAAGTCTAATTCATAAGTACACTATATTTATTTTATATCTCACTTGCATAAAGCACAAACCTGTCAGGAATAAATCATTAGGACACTGGGTCTGTGTAGTAAGAGTGTATTCAAAGGAAATTCACATATTATACTACCATATTATCATTCACAGGGGTTCAGCAGTATATTATACTACCATATTATCATTCACAGGGGTTCAGCAGTATATTATACTACCGTATTATCATTCACAGGGGTTCAGCAGTATATTATACTACCGTATTATCATTCACAGGGGTTCAGCAGTATATTATACTACCATATTATCATTCACAGGGGTTCAGCAGTATATTATACTACCGTATTATCATTCACAGGGGTTCAGCAGTATATTATATTACCATATTATCATTCACAGGGATTCAGCAGTATATTATATTACCATATTATCATTCACAGGGGTTCAGCAGTATATTATATTACCATATTATCATTCACAGGGGTTCAGCAGCATATTATATTACCATATTATCATTCACAGGGATTCAGCAGTATATTATATTACCATATTATCATTCACAGGGGTTCAGCAGTATATTATACTACCATATTATCATTCTGCTTGTGCTGAAATCATGTTTGTGACCAATTCACCCAAAAAAAACATAATTTTTAACACTATAGAATGTAGATGATAAAAGTTTGTCTGTTAGACGATACAGAACATACATGATACATGTTGACGACTAGGACTTTACACTGTCTGTCTGTCTGTCTGTCTGTCTGTCTGTCTGTCTGTCTGTCTGTCTGTCTGTCTGTCTCTGTCTGTCTGTCTGTCTGTCTGTCTGTCTGTCTGTCTGTCTGTCTGTCTGTCTGTCTGTCTGTCTGTCTGTCTGTGTCTGTCTGTCTGTCTGTCTGTCTGTCTGTCTGTCTGTCTGTCTGTCTGTCTGTCTCTGTCTGTCTCTGTCTGTCTGTCTGTCATTCTGTCTGTCTGTCTGTCTGTCTGTCTGTCTGTCTGTCTGTCTGTCTGTCTGTCTGTCTGTTCTGTCTGTCTGTCTGTCTGTCTGTCTGTCTGTCTGTCTGTCTGTCTGTCTGTCTGTCTGTCTGTAGAGATGGGTGTTACCGTAGTTACTGGTCACATGACGATAAAGAACAGGAAGTGACAAAAGTTGATGTCGCTGCCCTACACCAATCACAAACCACCTGGAGACGCTCGCCCACGTGTAGGTGTGTGTGTGTGCGTGTGCGTGCATGCGTGTGTGTCTAAGTGCGTGCCAACAAGATCTCAGTTTCCTTTCAAAATTCTATGTATTATGGATGAATGACTATTTTTGACCCATTAATTTTGCATGGTTACAAAGTTAATTCTGCATGGTTACAGGGTTAATTCTGCATGGTTACAAGGTTAATTCTGCATGGTTACAGGGTTAAAACAAGTCAAAGGGTTAAGTTGAGGTATTAATTCAGAGTGGTTAAGATTAGGGCTATGGTTTGGGGAAGAAAGGGAACAAAATAATTGTAAAAAATGACCCGCTTTTGCCATCAAGTATCATCAAGTAGTCTGACGGCTGGCTAGAGCATTCTGAACTGGACTGGCAGTATTCAGCATTCTGAACTGCACTGGCAGTATTCAGCATTCTGAACTGGACTGGCAGTATTCTGCATTCTGAACTGCACTGGCAGTATTCAGCATTCTGAACTGGACTGGCAGTATTCAGCATTCTGAACTGCACTGGCAGTATTCAGCATTCTGAACTGGACTGGCAGTATTCTGCATTCTGAACTGCACTGGCAGTATTCAGCATTCTGAACTGGACTGGCAGTATTCAGCATTCTGAACTGCACTGGCAGTATTCAGCATTCTGAACTGCACTGGCAGTATTCAGCATTCTGAACTGGACTGGCAGTATTCAGCATTCTGAACTGGACTGGCAGTATTCAGCATTCTGAACTGCACTGGCAGTATTCAGCATTCTGAACTGGACTGGCAGTATTCTGCATTCTGAACTGCACTGGCAGTATTCAGCATTCTGAACTGGACTGGCAGTATTCAGCATTCTGAACTGCACTGGCAGTATTCAGCATTCTGACCTGGACTGGCAGTATTCAGCATTCTGAACTGGACTGGCAGTATTCAGCATTCTGAACTGGACTGGCAGTATTCAGCATTCTGAACTGGACTGGCAGAATTCAGCATTCTGAACTGGACTGGCAGTATTCAGCATTCTGAACTGCACTGGCAGTATTCTGACGGCTGGCTAGAGCATTCTGAACTAGACTGGCAGTATTCAGCATTCTGAACTGCACTGGCAGTATTCAGCATTCTGAACTGGACTGGCAGTATTCAGCATTCTGAACTGGACTGGCAGTATTCAGCATTCTGAACTGCACTGGCAGTATTCAGCATTCTGAACTGGACTGGCAGTATTCAGCATTCTGAACTGCACTGGCAGTATTCAGCATTCTGAACTGGACTGGCAGTATTCAGCATTCTGAACTGCACTGGCAGTATTCAACATTCTGAACTGCACTGGCAGTATTCAGTATTCTGAACTGCACTGGTAGTAATCAGCATTCTGAACTGCAGTGGCAGTATTCAGCATTCTGAACTGCACTGGCAGTATTCAGCATTCTGAACTGCACTGGCAGTATTCAGCATTCTGACCTGCACTGGCAGTATTCAGCATTCTGAACTGCACTGGCAGTATTCTGCATTCTGAACTGCACTGGCAGTATTCAGCATTCTGAACTGGACTGGCAGTATTCAGCATTCTGAACTGGACTGGCAGTATTCAGCATTCTGAACTGGACTGGCAGTATTCAGCATTCTGAACTGCACTGGCAGTATTCAGCATTCTGTACTGCACTGGCAGTATTCAGCATTCTGAACTGCACTGGCAGTATTCTGCATTCTGAACTGCACTGGCAGTATTCAGCATTCTGAACTGCACTGGCAGTATTCAGCATTCTGAACTGCACTGGCAGTATTCAGCATTCTGAACTGCACTGGCAGTATTCAGCATTCTGAACTGGACTGGCAGTATTCAGCATTCTGAACTGCACTGGCAGTATTCTGCATTTTGAACTGCACTGGCAGTATTCAGCATTCTGAACTGCACTGGCAGTATTCAGCATTCTGAACTGGACTGGCAGTATTCAGCGTTCTGAACTGCACTGGCAGTATTCAGCATTCTGAACTGCACTGGCAGTATTCTGACGGCTGACTAAAGCATTCTGAACTGATGTGGCAGTGCTGGCCAATCATTTGTAATTTCTTGGGGGGGGGGGTGAGCGTGGAGGAAGCCATATATCGACGTTCTGGGGGTTCCTTTTCAAACGTCCCGAAGTCGTTGTCTCTTTCCAGTGATCAGTCTGTGTGTGTGAGAGTGTTTCGGGTAGGTTGCAGGGCTCTCCGACAGGTCCATCTCCAGCTACCTGTACCTTAACCTACGAGCAGCTCCTCAAACTATTCTGAAAGTACATGCAATGTCCACGTTGTTCGTCCTCAAACTGTCATAAACTAATCTCACAAGTATCAGAATCACCACAAGCTGCTAGCTACTCACTAATCAACACAACGTTGATATTATCCCAACACCCCCTGGTTAGCCACTATTGCCTTTAAAAATAAAAAAAAGACAATCCTAACACAATATCTGCCAATTAATTTTCCAGTAATATTGCCCCTGTCTGTCTGTGAGCTGCGTGCGTTTGTCTATCACTCCGTGTGTAGCAAGTTGACGCGATAACCGTCTTGTGTGTTGATTGGAAATATTTTACCCAAAACTCTTTTCAACGAAATGTTAACTTTAAAGTTGTCTGACCTGGCAGAAGTATATTCATGAGGAAGTATATCATCTGTATGTATTATTTGGTGTTTGAAAACTTCACTAAACCGGTGGTACATTAGATGGGACATCCCTCACTCACCAGACGCACAATTAAAGGGCCAGACGCACAATTAAAGGGGAGTTACACCCAAAAATCGAAATGTGTTTTCTTCGTCCTACTTTTTTTTTTCATTATGTGATTTAAGCATTGACATGGACTCAGAACTAATCTAATTTCATCTAATATAATCTAATGTAATCTAATTTCATCTAATGTAATCTAATTTCATCTAATGTAATCTAATTTCATCTAATTTCATCTAATGTAATCTAATTTCATCTAATGTAATCTAATGTAATCTAATTTCATCTAATGTAATCTAATTTCATCTAATGTAATCTAATTTCATCTAATGTAATCTAATTTAATGTAATTTCGTTAAATAATTGTAATTTTTGAGAGTGAAAAACAAAACCTAAAACTAAGAAAGATAAAACTGAGGAAACATAATAACAGATTTTTTTAGGGTCTTAGAGCTGTTTATTATCCATCATTAACCAGGTATATTGACATAAAACATAATACCAGATTTTATAGGGTCTTAGAGCTGTTTATTATCCATCATTAACCAGGTATATTGACATAAAACATAATACCAGATTTTATAGGAGCTGTTTATTATCCATCATTAACCAGGTATATTGACAGGAAACATAGTGCACTACTTCCTCTAGTACACTAAGGACCAGGGAAGAGATGACAACACTACTTCCTCTAGTACACTAAGGACCAGGGAAGAGTTGACAACACTACTTCCTCTAGTACACTAAGGACCAGGGAAGAGTTGACAACACTACTTCCTCTAGTACACTAAGGACCAGGGAAGAGTTGACAACACTACTTCCTCTAGTACACTAAGGACCAGGGAAGAGTTGACAACACTACTTCCTCTAGTACACTAAGGACCAGGGAAGAGATGACAACACTACTTCCTCTAGTACACTAAGGACCAGGGAAGAGATGACAACACTGCTTCCTCTAGTACACTAAGGACCAGGGAAGAGATGACAACACTACTTCCTCTAGTACACTAAGGACCAGGGAAGAGATGACAACACTGCTTCCTCTAGTACACTAAGGACCAGGGAAGAGTTGACCACTACTTCCTCTAGTACACTAAGGACCAGGGAAGAGATGACAACACTACTTCCTCTAGTACACTAAGGACCAGGGAAGAGTTGACAACACTACTTCCTCTAGTACACTAAGGACCAGGGAAGAGATGACAACACTGCTTCCTCTAGTACACTAAGGACCAGGGAAGAGTTGACAACACTACTTCCTCTAGTACACTAAGGACCAGGGAAGAGTTGACAACACTACTTCCTCTAGTACACTAAGGACCAGGGAAGAGTTGACCACTACTTCCTCTAGTACACTAAGGACCAGGGGAAGAGTTGCAGGGGAGAAGAGGGCCTATTGGAAAGCTAGTTTAATAATGTGTAGTTCGCATGCTAGAAAAGGGTTGGAGCCCCCTGGAATGGGGTAACCCCTGACAACAACATTAACCATTAAACCAAAATTAAATAAACACAGAAAAACTCAAATCAAGAGAAGACCTGTACAGAGGTGAGGGACAACACACAATATAGTACACCCATTTGTAGACGCACACGTCGATCAAGCTGTCAACCAATCACAGACGTGCCGGTGGCCCTGTGGACCAATCAGAGTGTTCAGAAGTTGAGTGTCTCTGACATCATCTTCCACCAGTCCATCAGTTCCTCTTTTTCCTCTTCCTTCCGCTCTACCAAGGACTCCAGCTCAAAGTCCACCTGGAGACACACACACACACACACACACACACACACACACGCACGCACGCACGCACGCACACACACACACACACACACAGGTTAGACAGTCTGGGGGCAATGGCTGTTGTCAAGGTAACTACTACTGAACATACTGTTGTCATGGTAACTACTACTGAACATACTGTTGTCATAGTAACTACTACTGAACATACTGTTGTCATGGTAACTTCTACTGAACATACTGTTGTCATGTTAACTACTACTGACCATACTGTTGTCATGGTAACTACTACTGAACATACTGTTGTCATGGTAACTACTACTGAACATACTGTTGTCATGGTAACTACTACTGAACATACTGTTGTCATGGTAAATACTACTGAACATTGGTGTTGACATGTTATTATGGTTGTCATGGTATTATGGGTTGTTGTTGTCATGGTATCATGGTTCTTACCCTAATAGCAGGACTGTAGGGGACAGCCACCTTCTTGATGACAGTCAGGTAACCAGGAGCCGAAGCAGATACCTTGTAGTTTCCTGCTGCCAGGAGACGCCAGTAGTCTCCGTCCTTAGCTGTTATCAATACACAATCACAATCAATAACATATTACTGCCTTTAGCTGTTATCAATACACAATCACCAATAACATATTACTGCCTTCTTTAGCTGTTATCAATACACAATCACCAATAACATATTACTGCCTTCTTTAGCTGTTATCAATACACAATCACAATCAATAACATATTACTGCCTTCTATAGCTGTTATCAATACACAATCACAATCAATAACATATTACTGCCTTCTATAGCTGTTATCAATACACAATCATCAATAACATATTACTGCCTTCTATAGCTGTTATCAATACACAATCATCAATAACATATTACTGCCTTTAGCTGTTATCAATACACAATCATCAATAACATATTACTGCCTTCTTTAGCTGTTATCAATACACAATCACAATCAATAACATATCACTGCCTTCTTTAGCTGTTATCAATACACAATCACAATCAATAACATATTACTGCCTTCTATAGCTGTTATCAATACACAATCACAATCAATAATCAATATCGTTATCACTGTACTTTGCCACAATAATAATAATAAAAGTAATAATAAAGTACATTAGTAATCAATACACATTGATAATCAATACTCAATTATCAATATCATTATCACAGTCATTAACTATGATCAATATCATTAGGAGGGCTGGGATTGGCTGTACCTGTAGTGATGTCATGGTCGATGCCCTCCACTGAGATGGAGGCGTTAAAGATGGCTCCGCCCTGAAGGTCACGCACGAAGCCCTTCACACCACGATGCACCTACACACACACACACACACCATACACACACACACACACACACACACACACCATACACACACACACACACACACACCATACACACACACACACACACACACACACACACACACACACACACACACACACACACACACACACACACACACCACATACACACAAACACACACACACACACACACCACATACACACACATACACACCACACACACCACATACACACACACACACACACCACACACACCACATACACACACACACACACACCACACACACACACCACACACCACACACACACATACACATACACACACACACACACACACACACACAGAGAGAGACAGATACACACACACACACACAATTCATGTTTTGGTAAAATAAGACACATTTATGTAAATGATGACGTGTGTGTGTGTGTGTGTGTGTGGTGTGTGTGTGTGTGTGTGGTGTGTGTGTGTGTGTGTGTGTGTGTGTGTGTGTGTGTGTGTGTGTGGTGTGTGTGTGTGTGTGTGTGTGTGTCTGTGTGTGTGTGTGTGTGTGTGTGTGTGTGTGTGTGTGTGTGTGTGTGTGTGTGTGTGTGTGTGTGTGTGTGTGTGTACCTGCTCTATGTAGTTGACCAGTGAGTTGCGGTTCTCCTCCCAATAAGTCTTCAGTGTTTCTTCAGCAGGAAACTTGTCGCAGCTCAGCTCCAGAGTTATCTCAAAACAATTACTGCTCAGGTAGTTAAAATCCTGCATGCCTGGGGAGAGGGGGGAGGGGGGGAGGGAGTGAGGGAGGGGAGGGAGAGGAGGGAGGGAGGGGACGGAGGGAGGAAGAGAGGGGAGGGAGGGAGAGGAGGGAGGGAAGGATGGAGAGGGGGGAGGGGGGGAGGGAGGGAGGGAGGGGGAGGGGAGGGAGAGGAGGGAGGGAGGAAGAGAGGGGAGGGAGGATGGGAGGGAGGGGACGGAGGGAGGAAGAGAGGGGAGGGAGGATGGGAGGGAGGGACGGAGGGAGAGATAAACTCAGCAAAAAAGAAACGTCCTCTCACTGTCAACTGCGTTTATTTTCAGCAAACTGAACATGCGTAAATATTTGTATGAACAAAACAAGATTCAACAACTGAGACATAAACTGAACATGTTCCACAGACATGTGACTAACAGAAATGGAATAATGTGTCCCTGAACAAAGGGGGGATCAAAATCAAAAGTAACAGTCAGTATCTGGTGTGGCCACCAGCTGCATTAAGAACTGCAACCTACTGAGACAACTACACTACACAGGTAACCTACTGAGACTACACAGGTAATCTACTGAGACTACACAGGTAACCTACTGAGACTACACAGGTAACCTACTGAGACTACACAGGTAACATACTGACTACTACACTACACAGGTAACCTACTGAGACTACACAGGTAACCTACTGAGACTACACAGGTAACCTACTGAGACTACTACACTACACAGGTAACCTACTGAGACTACACAGGTAACCTACTGAGACTACTAGACTACACAGGTAACCTACTGAGACTACACAGGTAACCTACTGAGACTACACAGGTAACCAGGTAACCTACTGAGACTACACAGGTAACCGACTGAGACTACTACACTACACAGGTAACCGACTGAGACTACACAGGTAACCTACTGAGACTACACAGGTAACCGACTGAGACTACTACACTACACAGGTAACCAGGTAACCTACTGAGACTACACAGGTAACCGACTGAGACTACTACACTACACAGGTAACCAGGTAACCTACTGAGACTACACAGGTAACCTACTGAGACTACTACACTAGTGTCCGTAGGTGAAGCTAGTGTCTGTCTGTGTGTTACCTCCGGGTACGCTGTACCAGGCCTCTCCGTAGGTGAAGCTAGTGTCTGTCTGTGTCTTACGCTGTACCAGGCCCCTCCGTAGGTGAAGCTAGTGTCCGTAGGTGAAGCTAGTGTCTGTCTGTGTGTTACGCTGTACCAGGCCCCTCCGTAGGTGAAGCTAGTGTCCGTAGGTGAAGCTAGTGTCCGTAGGTGAAGCTAGTGTCTGTACCAGGCCCCTCCCTAGGTGAAGCTAGTGTCTGTCTGTGTGTTTTACCTCCGTGTACGCTGTACCAGGCCTCTCCGTAGGTGAAGCTAGTGTCTGTCTGTGTGTTAGGCTGTACCAGGCCTCTCCGTAGGTGAAGCTAGTGTCTGTCTGTGTGTTACCTCCAGGTACGCTATACCAGGCCCCTCCATTGGTGATGCCGTCGGTGAAGCTGGTGTCATCATCGTTCTTCCTGCACGGAGCCCTCTGGGGGTCTGACATCACTGGATTAAACTGGGAGTAGGACTTCGCCAGAGACTTAAAGGTGAGATCATCAGGACTGGCACTGTACTCATGGGTCGAACCTGGAGGGAGGGAGGGAGGGAGGGAGGGAGGCCGGAGGCGGGAAGAGAGGATGGGAGGGAGGGAGGGAGGTGGAAAGAGAGGATGGGAGGGAGGGAGGGAGGGAGTGGGGAAGAGAGGATGGGAGGGAGGGAGGGAGGGAGTGGGGAAGAGAGGATGGGAGGGAGGGAGGGAGGGAGGGAGGGAGGTGGAAAGAGAGGATGGGAGGGAGGGAGGGAGGGAGTGGGGAAGAGAGGATGGGAGGGAGGGAGGGAGGTGGGGAAGAGAGGATGGGAGGGAGGGAGGGAGGGAGGGAGGGAGGGAGGGAGGGAGGGAGGGAGGGGGAGAGGATGGGAGAGGGAGGGAGGGAGGGAGGGAGGGAGGGAGGGAGGCCGGAGGCGGGAAGAGAGGATGGGAGAGAGGGAGGGAGGGAGGGAGGGAGGGGGAGAGGATGGGAGAGGGAGGGAGGGAGGGAGGGAGGGAGGGAGGGATAACTTATTCGTACTTCAAGTGGCAATATGTAACTGTTTGGGCGACCTGACCAAATTCACATAGAAATATGAGTTATAGATCTGTAATTCTCATTGAAAGAAAGTCTAAGAAGAGGTAGATCTGTTATTCTACTATAAAGCCAGTCTAAGAGGTAGTTCTCAGTTCTACAGTGGGGAGAACAAGTATTTGATACACTGCCGATTTTGCAGGTTTTCCTACTTACAAAGCATGTAGAGGTCTGTCATTGTTATCATAAGTACACTACAACTGTGAGAGACGGAATCTAAAACAAATATCCAGAAAATCACATTGTATGATTTTTAAGTAATTAAATTTGCATTTTATTGCATGACATAAGTATTTGATACATCAGAAAGGCAGAACTTAATATTTGGTACAGAAACCTTTGTTTGCAATTATAGAAAAAAATTATAAAAATGACAGACCTCTACATGCTTTGTAAGTAGGAAAACCTGCAAAATCGGCAGTGTATCAAATACTTGTTCTCCCCACTGTATGTGCCTATTTCTATGCTTTCAATTCTTAAATTGAATTTTTCAGTCTTTTACTTTAGGGTCTCGTAAATGATTCCCATGATGCTCTACACTATCCTGGTGTAGATGTTTGGTTCCCAGTGGTTTAAATGATTCCCATGATGCTCTACACTATACTGGTGGAGATGTTTGGTCCCCAGTGGTGTAAATGATTCCCATGATGCTCTACACTATACTGGTGGAGATGTTTGGTTCCCAGTGGTTTAAATGATTCCCATGATGCTCTACACTATACTGGTGGAGATGTTTGGTTCCCAGTGGTTTAAATGACTCCCATGATGCTCTACACTATACTGGTGGAGATGTTTGGTCCCCAGTGGTGTAAATGATTCCCATGATGCTCTACACTATACTGGTGGAGATGTTTGGTCCCCAGTGGTTTAAATGATTCCCATGATGCTCTACACTATACTGGTGGAGATGTTTGGTCCCCAGTGGTTTAAATGATTCCCACGATGCTCTACACTATACTGGTGGAGATGTTTGGTTCCCAGTGGTTTAAATGATTCCCATGATGCTCTACACTATACTGGTGGAGATGTTTGGTTCCCAGTGGTTTAAATGATTCCCATGATGCTCTACACTATACTGGTGGAGATGTTTGGTCCCCAGTGGTTTAAATGATTCCCATGATGCTCTACACTATACTGGTGGAGATGTTTGGTCCCCAGTGTGATTCCCATGATGCTCTACACTATACTGGTGGAGATGTTTGGTTCCCAGTGGTTTAAATGATTCCCATGATGCTCTACACTATTAGAATTTTGTTAACCACGAAATGGTGATTTGTGCGGTGTGTGTGTGTGTGTGTGTGTGTGTCTGTGTGTGTGTGTGTGTGTGTGTGTAGCGTGGTGTGTGTGTGTGTGTGTGTGTGTGTGTGTGTGTAGCGTGGTGTGTGTGTGTGTGTAGCGTGGTGTGTGTGTGTGTGTGTGTGTGTGTGTGTGTGTGTGTGTGTGTGTGTGTAGTGTGGCGTGTGTGTGTGTGTGTGTGTGTAGCGTGGTGTGTGTGTGTGTGTGTGTAGCGTGGTGTGTGTGTGTGTGTGTGTGTGTGTGTGTGTGTGTGTGTGTGTGTGTGTGTACCGCTGCGTGTCTCATCATAGGGGTAGTTGGCCACCACGTCTCCTCCGTGTAGATTAGCTGAGAGGACGAATGGGATCTCCATTATCCACCGAATCACTGCCTTGGTCTCTGGAGCCAGCTGGAGACAACACAGACACAGACAGACAGGTGTTACCACACAGACAGACAGACAGACAGACAGACAGACAGACAGACAGACAGACAGACAGACAGGTGTTACCAGACAGACAGACAGACAGACAGACAGGTGTTACCACACAGACAGACAGACAGACAGGTGTTACCAGACAGACAGAAAGACAGACAGGTGTTACCAGACAGACAGAGAGGTGTGTTACCAGGCAGACAGACAGACAGACAGACAGACAGACAGACAGACAGACAGACAGGTGTTACCAGACAGACAGAGAGGTGTGTTACCAGACAGACAGGTGTTACCAGACAGACAGAAAGACAGACAGGTGTGTTACCAGACAGACAGATGGGCAGCTGTTACCAGACAGACAGGTGTGTTACCAGACAGACAGACAGGTGTGTTACCAGACAGACAGACAGGTGTGTTACCAGACAGGCAGGTGTGTTACCAGACAGACAGGTGTGTTACCAGAAAGACAGACAGGTGTGTTACCAGACAGACAGACAGGTGTGTTACCAGACAGACAGGTGTGTTACCAGACAGACAGGTGAGTTACCTTGGTATTTTCGTCGACGGCCTTCTTCATGTTGTTGAGCAGGTGGTTGTTGGCTCCGCCCTCCTTCTCGTTGCCGTAGACGATGCGATCCAGATCAGGGAAGTTCCTGTTCAGGTCGACCCCCTGGGCGTTACTTCGACCAACGAACCAATCCTTCATCTCCCCCGACTGACACACAGAGGGAACAGAGAGATGTTACCAACCCCCTGGGGGGCGTTGCTACGACCAACGAACCAATCCTTCATCTCCCACGACTGACAAACAGAGGGAACAGAGAGATGTTACCAACCCCCTGGGGGTTACTACGACCAACGAACCAATCCTTCATCTCCCCCGACTGACACACAGAGGGAACAGAGAGATGTTACCAACCCCCTGGGGGTTACTATGACCAACGAACCAATCCTTCATCTCCCCCGACTGACACACAGAGGGAACAGAGAGATGTTACCTCGTCTGTCCACAAGACAAAACCCATGAACCAGTCCTGTGTGAGGTGTGTGTTACCTGGGAAGCAGCCTTCTCAAAGCCATCAAGGTGTGTTAACTGTGAGGTGTGTATTACCTGGGAGGCAGCCTTCTCAAAGCCATCAAGGTGTGTTAACTGTGAGGTGTGTGTTACCTGAGAGGCAGCCTGGGAGGTGTGTGTTACCTGAGAGGCAGCCTGGGAGGTTTGTGTTACCTGGGAGGCAGCCTTCTCAAAGCCATCAGGGTTCATGGAGGGCATCAGGTGGATACGTGTGGTGTGGATCAGATCGATGATCGACTCGTTGCCCTGTGATAACAAAACAACATATTAACTCTGTGATCGACTAGTTGCCCTGTGGTAACAAAACAACATATTAACTCTGTGATCGACTAGTTGCCCTGTGGTAACAAAACAACATATTAACTCTGTGATCGACTAGTTGCCCTGTGGTAACAAAACAACATATTAACTCTGTGATCGACTAGTTGCCCTGTTACAACACAACAACATATTAACTCTGTGATCGACTAGTTGCCCTGTGGTAACAAAACAACATATTAACTCTGTGATTGTTTAGTTACCCTGATACAACACAACAACATATTAACTCTGTGATCGACTCGTTGCCCTGTGATAACAAAACAACATATTAACTCTGTGATCGATTAGTTGCCCTGTTACAACACAACAACATATTAACTCTGTGATCGTTTAGTTGCCCTGTTACAACACAACAACATATTAACTCTGTGATCAATTAGTTGCCCTGTTACAACACAACAACATATTAACTCTGTGATCGATTAGTTGCCCTGTTACAACACAACAACATATTAACTCTGTGATCGTTTATTTGCCCTGTTACAACACAACAACATATTAACTCTGTGATCAATTAGTTGCACTGATACAACACAACAACATATTAACTCCGTGATCGTTTAGTTGCCCTGTTACAACACAACAACATATTAACTCTGTGATCGATTAGTTGCCCTGATACAACACAACAACATATTAACTCTGTGATCGACTAGTTGTCCTGCGGTACTGAGACAGGTTGTGTTACCTGTTGGTGCTGGTTACAGAGGTACTGGGCCAGGTTATATTACCTGTTGGTGCTGGTTACAGAGGTACTGGGCCAGGTTATATTACCTGTTGGTGCTGGTTACAGAGGTACTGGGCCAGGTTATATTACCTGTTGGTGCTGGTTACAGAGGTACTGGGCCAGGTTATATTACCTGTTGGTACTGGTTACAGAGGTACTGGGCCAGGTTATATTACCTGTTGGTACTGGTTACAGAGGTACTGGGCCAGGTTATATTACCTGTTGGTACTGGTTACAGAGGTACTGGGCCAGGTTATATTACCTGTTGGTACTGGTTACAGAGGTACTGGGCCAGGTTCTATTACCTGTTGGTACTGGTTACAGAGGTACTGGGCCAGGTTATATTACCTGCTGGTACTGGTTACAGAGGTACTGGGCCAGGTTATATTACCTGTTGGTACTGGTTACAGAGGTACTGGGCCAGGTTGTATTACCTGTTGGTACTGGTTACAGAGGTACTGGGCCAGGTTATTTTACCTGCTGGTACTGGTTACAGAGGTACTGGGCCAGGTTATATTACCTGTTGGTACTGGTTACAGAGGTACTGGGCCAGGTTATATTACCTGCTGGTACTGGTTACAGAGGTACTGGGCCAGGTTCTATTACCTGTTGGTGCTGGTTACAGAGGTACTGGGCCAGGTTATATTACCTGTTGGTGCTGGTTACAGAGGTACTGGGCCAGGTTATATTACCTGTTGGTACTGGTTACAGAGGTACTGGGCCAGGTTATATTACCTGCTGGTACTGGTTACAGAGGTACTGGGCCAGGTTATATTACCTGTTGGTGCTGGTTACAGAGGTACTGGGCCAGGTTATATTACCT
>NW_021822690.1:70084-87584 GCF_901001165.1 Salmo trutta
ACATTGACTATTAAGCTAGCTAGTACCTATTCCATTTATGTGGCGTCGTCAAAGGTGGAATCTTTTCTATTGTCAGTTTATTCCAAGTTCAGCATGCAGCTGTAGTGCTTCAAAATCCCTGTGATGACGTTAGCGATAAACTGAACTCCAAACTGAACAGAACTACACTCTCTTCTACCATTTGTCTTAAATATATTTAATGGTCTCGTTGCAAAAGCTAAATTGTCGCTAGGGAACTTTTATTTGATTTCACCTTTATTTAACCAGGTAGCAAAGATTATAGCAAACACCACTGAAACGGAATTGGTGCTCGCTAGCTTTGCAAATTCAGCTATTGTTAGAAGCCAGCCAATATGAAACAAACTATTAAAATTACAAAAGGTTGCAGCATATGTTGTGTAAATGGTGAACTCATACAGCTGTCAACTCTTGTCACTGCAATCCGTTTCACATTTGCTAACTACCTTTTAGATCGAAGCCCAAATAGAATGATAAAAGATAAGATGATAGAAGCCCATCTCCTACTGTAAATAACCTACACACTGTGTGTGTAGCCAGCCAGCCAGCCAGCCAGCCAGCCAGCCAGCCAGCCAGCCAGCCAGCCAGGTAGAAAAATGGCAGAAAAATGGCAGAAAAAAGACGGACATCAGAGTATTTTTCAATACACCAAAACGCATAGTAAGAACCCTAGTAGCCTAATATCTCAGACTAGTTGATAAAATGTTCATAAGAAAGAAATGAAATTCTAATGGAAATGTTTCACAATGATGTCATTAGGCAGAGCAGGCAACAGATAGCACACAGACAGCAGAGTTGGGGACAGATATGCAGGGACAGACTGGCAGAGACAGGGACAGACAGCAGAGACAGGGACAGACTGGCAGAGACAGGGACAAACTGGCAGAGACAGGGACAGACTGGCAGAGACAGGGACAGACAGCAGAGACAGGGACAGACTGGCAGAGACAGGGACAAACTGGCAGAGACAGGGACAGACTGGCAGAGACAGGGACAGACAGCAGAGACAGGGACAGACTGGCAGAGACAGGGACAAACTGGCAGAGACAGGGACAGACTGGCAGAGACAGGGACAGACTGGCAGAGACAGGGACAGACTGGCAGAGACAGGGACAGACTGGCAGAGACAGGGACAGACTGGCAGAGACAGGGACAGTCTGGCAGAGACAGGGACAGACTGGCAGAGGCAGGGACAGACTGGCAGAGGCAGGGAGTCTCACGTAAGTTTGTTGAGTGTGTCCCCATCAGGAATTGCTCTTGAGAAAATGTCATGTAATTGTCCCCTCCAAAGTTGATATCAGATTTTCGCCCCTGTTCACTTCTCTTCATGGATTCAATAAGAAATTAGTGGTATATTGAAAATCCCTCCAGCCTAGCCTCCACCAAAACATATAGTCTCCTGTCTGTGGTGTCTCCTGTCTGTGGTGTCTCCTGTCTGTGATGGACCTGTGGTGTCTCCTGTAGGTGTCTCCTGTCTGTGGTGTCTCCTGTGATGTCTCCTGTCTGTGGTGTCTCCTGTCTGTGGTGTCTCCTGTCTGTGGTGTCTCCTGTGGTGTCTCCTGTCTGTGATGTCTCCTGTCTGTGGTGTCTCCTGTCTGTGGTGTCTCCTGTCTGTGGTGTCTCCTGTGGTGTCTCCTGTCTGTGGTGTCTCCTGTCTGTGATGTCTCCTGTGGTGTCTCCTGTGGTGTCTCCTGTCTGAGGTGTCTCCTGTCTGTGGTGTCTCCTGTCTGTGATGTCTCCTGTCTGTGGTGTCTCCTGTCTGTGATGTCTCCTGTCTGTGGTGTCTCCTGTGGTGTCTCCTGTCTGTGGTGTCTCCTGTCTGTGGTGTCTCCTGTGGTGTCTCCTGTCTGAGGTGTCTCCTGTCTGTGGTGTCTCCTGTCTGTGATGTCTCCTGTCTGTGGTGTCACCTGTGGTGTCTCCTGTCTGTGGTGTCTCCTGTCTGTGGTGTCTCCTGTCTGTGGTGTCTCCTGTCTGTGGTGTCTCCTGTGGTGTCTCCTGTCTGTGGTGTCTCCTGTCTGTGGTGTCTCCTGTCTGTGGTGTCTCCTGTCTGTGGTGTCTCCTGTCTGTGATGTCTCCTGTCTGTGGTGTCTCCTGTCTGTGGTGTCTCCTGTCTGAGGTGTCTCCTGTCTGTGATGGACCTGTGGTGTCTCCTGTAGGTGTCTCCTGTCTGTGATGTCTTCTGTCTGTGGTGTCTCCTGTCTGTGATGTCTCCTGTCTGTGGTGTCTCCTGTGGTGTCTCCTGTCTGTGATGTCTCCTGTCTGTGGTGTCTCCTGTGGTGTCTCCAGTCTGTGGTGTCTCCTGTCTGTGGTGTCTCCTATCTGTGGTGTCTCCTGTCTGTGGTGTCTCCTGTCTGTGATGTCTTCTGTCTGTGGTGTCTCCTGTCTGTGATGTCTCCTGTCTGTGGTGTCTCCTGTGGTGTCTCCTGTCTGTGATGTCTCCTGTCTGTGGTGTCTCCTGTCTGTGATGTCTCCTATCTGTGATGTCTCCTGTCTGTGGTGTCTCCTGTGGTGTCTCCTGTCTGTGGTGTCTCCTGTCTGTGGTGTCTCCTGTCTGTGGTGTCTCCTGTGGTGTCTCATGTCTGTGGTGTCTCCTGTCTGTGGTGTCTCCTGTCTGTGGCGTCTCCTGTCTGTGATGTCTCCTGTCTGTGATGTCTCCTGTCTGTGGTGTCTCCTGTCTGTGATGTCTCCTGTCTATGGTGTCTCCTGTCTGTGGTGTCTCCAGTGGTGTCTCCTGTCTGTGGTGTCTCCTGTCTGTGGTGTCTCCTGTCTGTGGTGTCTCCTGTGGTGTCTCCTGTCTGTGATATCTCCTGTCTGTGGTGTCTCCTGTCTGTGGTGTCTCCTGTCTGTGATGTCTCCTGTCTGTGGTGTCTCCTGTCTGTGATGTCTCCTGTCTATGGTGTCTCCTGTCTGTGGTGTCTCCAGTGGTGTCTCCTGTCTGTGGTGTCTCCTGTCTGTGGTGTCTCCTGTCTGTGGTGTCTCCTGTGGTGTCTCCTGTCTGTGATATCTCCTGTCTGTGGTGTCTCCTGTCTGTGGTGTCTCCTGTCTGTGGTGTCTCCTGTCTGTGATGTCTCCTGTCTGTGGTGTCTCCTGTCTGTGATGTCTCCTGTCTGTGGTGTCTCCTGTGGTTCTCCTGTCTGTGGTGTCTCCTGTCTGTGATGTCTCCTATCTGTGGTGTCTCCTGTCTGTGGTGTCTCCTGTGGTGTCTCCTGTCTGTGATGTCTCCTGTCTGTGGTGTCTCCTGTCTGTGGTGTCTCCTGTCTGTGGTGTCTCCTGTGGTGCCTCCTGTCTGTGGTGTCTCCTGTCAGTGATGTCTCCTGTCTGTGGTGTCTCCTGTCTGTGGTGTCTCCTGTCTGTGGTGTATCCTGTCTGTGATGTCTCCTGTCTGTGGTATCTCCTGTCTGTGGTGTCTCCTGTCTGTGGTGTCTCCTGTCTGTGATGTCTCCTGTCTGTGATGGACCTGTGGTGTCTCCTGTAGGTGTCTCCTGTCTGTGGTGTCTCCTGTGATGTCTCCTGTCTGTGGTGTCTCCTGTCTGTGGTGTCTCCTGTCTGTGGTGTCTCCTGTGGTGTCTCCTGTCTGTGGTGTCTCCTGTCTGTGATGTCTCCTGTGGTGTCTCCTGTGGTGTCTCCTGTCTGAGGTGTCTCCTGTCTGTGGTGTCTCCTGTCTGTGGTGTCTCCTGTCTGTGATGTCTCCTGTCTGTGGTGTCTCCTGTCTGTGATGTCTCCTGTCTGTGGTGTCTCCTGTGGTGTCTCCTGTCTGTGGTGTCTCCTGTGGTGTCTCCTGTCTGTGGTGTCTCCTGTCTGTGGTGTCTCCTGTGGTGTCTCCTGTCTGAGGTGTCTCCTGTCTGTGGTGTCTCCTGTCTGTGGTGTCTCCTGTCTGTGATGTCTCCTGTCTGTGGTGTCACCTGTGGTGTCTCCTGTCTGTGGTGTCTCCTGTCTGTGGTGTCTCCTGTCTGTGGTGTCTCCTGTCTGTGGTGTCTCCTGTGATGTCTCCTGTCTGTGGTGTCTCCTGTCTGTGGTGTCCCCTGTCTGTGATGTCTCCTGTCTGTGGTGTCTCCTGTGGTGTCTCCTGTCTGTGGTATCTCCTGTGGTGTCTCCTGTCTGTGGTGTCTCCTGTGGTGTCTCCTGTGGTGTCTCCTGTCTGTGGTGTCTCCTGTCTGTGGTGTCTCCTGTCTGTGGTGTCTCCTGTCTGTGGTGTCTCCTGTCTGTGGTGTCTCCTGTCTGTGGTGTCTCCTGTCTGTGGATGTCTCCTGTCTGTGGATGTCTCCTGTCTGTGATGTCTCCTGTATGTGGTGTCTCCTGTGGTGTCTCCTGTCTGTGGTGTCTCCTGTCTGTGATGTCTCCTATCTGTGGTGTCTCCTGTCTGTGGTGTCTCCTGTGGTGTCTCCTGTGGTGTCTCCTGTCTGTGGTGTCCTCCTGTCCTGTGGTGTCTCCTGTCTGTGGTTTCTCCTGTGGTGTCTCCTGTCTGTGTTGTCTCCTGTCTGTGGTGTCTCCTGTCTGTGGTGTCTCCTGTCTGTGGTGTCTCCTGTCTGTGATGTCTCCTGTCTGTGGTGTCTCCTGTCTGTGGTGTCTCCTGTCTGTGGTGTCTCCTGTGGTGTCTCCTGTCTGTGGTGTCTCCTGTCTGTGGTGTCTCCTGTGGTGTCTCCTGTCTGTGGTGTCTCCTGTCTGTGGTGTCTCCTGTCTGTGGTGTCTCCTGTGGTGTCTCCTATCTGTGATGTCTCCTGTCTGTGGTTTCTCCTATCTGTGGTGTCTCCTGTCTGTGGTGTCTCCTGTCTGTGGTGTCTCCTGTGGTGTCTCCTATCTGTGGTGTCTCCTGTCTGTGGTGTCTCCTATCTATGGTGTCTCCTGTCTGTGGTGTCTCCTGTCTGTGGTGTCTCCTGTCTGTGGTGTCTCCTGTCTGTGGTGTCTCCTGTGGTGTCTCCTGTCTGTGGTGTCTCCTGTCTGTGGTGTCTCCTGTCTGTGGTGTCTCCTGTCTGTGGTGTCTCCTGTCTGTTGTGTCTCCTGTGTCTGTGGTGTCTCCTGTCTGTGGTGTCTCCTGTCTGTGGCGTCTCCTGTCTGTGGTGTCTCCTGTCTGTGGTGTCTTCTGTCTGTGGTGTCTCCTGTCTGTGGTGTCTCCTGTGGTGTCTCCTGTCTGTGGTGTCTCCCTGTCTGTGATTGATCTCCTGTCTGTGATGGCTCCTCGTCTGTGGTATGTCTCCTGGTGTTCTCCTGTCTGTGTGTATCCTGTCTGTGGTGTCTCCTGTCTGTGGTGTCTCCTGTGGTGTCTCCTGTCTGTGGTGTCTCCTGTCTGTGGTGTCTCCTGTCTGTGGTGTCTCCTGTCTGTGGTGTCTCCTGTCTGTGGTGTCTCCTGTGGTGTCTCCTGTCTGTGGTGTCTCCTGTCTGTGGTGTCTCCTGTCTGTGGTGTCTCCTGTGGTGTCTCCTGTCTGTGGTGTCTCCTGTCTGTTGTGTCTCCTGTCTGTGGTGTCTCCTGTCTGTGGTGTCTCCTGTCTGTGGTGTCTCCTGTCTGTGGTGTCTTCTGTCTGTGGTGTCTCCTGTCTGTGGTGTCTCCTGTGGTGTCTCCTGTCTGTGGTGTCTCCTGTCTGTGATGTCTCCTGTCTGTGATGGCTCCTGTCTGTGGTGTCTCCTGTGGTGTCTCCTGTCTGTGGTGTCTCCTGTCTGTGGTGTCTCCTGTCTGTGGTGTCTCCTGTTGTGTCTCCTGTCTGTGGTGTCTCCTGTCTGTGGTGTCTCCTGTCTGTGGCGTCTCCTGTCTGTGATGTCTCCTGTCTGTGATGTCTCCTGTCTGTGGTGTCTCCTGTCTGTGATGTCTCCTGTCTATGGTGTCTCCTGTCTGTGGTGTCTCCTGTGGTGTCTCCTGTCTGTGGTGTCTCCTGTCTGTGGTGTCTCCTGTCTGTGGTGTCTCCTGTGGTGTCTCCTGTCTGTGATATCTCCTGTCTGTGGTGTCTCCTGTCTGTGGTGTCTCCTGTCTGTGGTGTCTCCTGTCTGTGATGTCTCCTGTCTGTGGTGTATCCTGTCTGTGATGTCTCCTGTCTGTGGTGTCTCCTGTGGTGTTTCCTGTCTGTGGTGTCTCCTGTCTGTGATGTCTCCTATCTGTGGTGTCTCCTGTCTGTGGTGTCTCCTGTGGTGTCTCCTGTCTGTGATGTCTCCAGTCTGTGGTGTCTCCTGTCTGTGGTGTCTCCTGTCTGTGGTGTCTCCTGTGGGCTCCTGTGGTGTCTCCTGTCTGTGGTGTCTCCTGTCTGTGGTGTCTCCTGTCTGTGATGTCTCCTGTCTGTGGTGTCTCCTGTCTGTGGTGTCTCCTGTCTGTGGTGTCTCCTGTCTGTGGTGTCTCCTGTGGTGTCTCCTGTGGTGTCTCCTGTCTGTGGTGTCTCCTGTCTGTGGTGTCTCCTGTCTGTGGTGTCTCCTGTCTGTGGTGTCTCCTGTGGTGTCTCCTATCTGTGGTGTCTCCTGTCTGTGGTGTCTCCTATCTGTGGTGTCTCCTGTCTGTGGTGTCTCCTGTCTGTGGTGTCTCCTGTGGTGTCTCCTATCTGTGGTGTCACCTGTCTGTGGTGTCTCCTATCTGTGGTGTCTCCTGTCTGTGGTGTCTCCTGTCTGTGGTGTCTCCTGTGGGTCTCTGTCTGTGGTGTCTCCTGTGGTGTCTCATGGCCTGTCTGGTGTGTCGTCCTGTCTGTGGTGGTCTCTGTCTGTGGTGGCTCCTTCGGTGGTGTCTCCTGCTGTGGATGTCTCCTGGTCTGTGGTTGTCTCCTGTCTGTGGTGTCCTCCTGGTCTGTGGTGTCTCCTGTCTGTGGTGGTCCCTCCTGTGGGTGTCTCCTGTCTGGGGTGGTCTCCTGTCCTGGGGGTGGTTCTTCCCATGTCTGTGGTGTCCTCCTGTCTGTGGTGTCTCCTTGGTGTCTCTGTATGTGGTGGTCTCCCTGTCTGTGGTGGTCTCCTGTCTGTGTGGTCCTCCTTGGTTGTCTCCTGTCTGTGGTGCTCCTGTCTGTGGTGTCCTCCTGTGGTGTCTCCTGTCTGTGTGCTCCTGTCTGTGGTGTCTCCTGTCTGTGGTGTCTCCTGTGGTGTCTCCTATGGTGTCTCCTGTCTGTGGTGTCTCCTGTCTGTGGTGTCTCCTGTGGTGTCTCCTGTGGTGTCTCCTGTCTGTGGTGTCTCCTGTGGTGTCTCCTGTCTGTGGTGTCTCCTGTCTGTGGTGTCTCCTGCCACGCTACACACGTCACACTACACTTCCCACTGTTACCGTGGAGACGGTGCCAAATACAGGAGACAAATTAAGGGACAACCACCGCTGAATGAGTCGTGTTTATTTAGACCAGCCATTATATCTCATCAGCTGCTCTCCTCACCTGCACAGAGACAGAGAGAGAGACAGACACACACACAGAGAGAGAGAGAGAGAGAGAGAGAGAGAGAGAGAGAGAGAGAGAGAGAGAGAGAGAGACAGAGACAGAGAGAGAGAGAGAGAGAGAGAGAGAGAGAGACAGAGAGAGAGAGAGAGAGAGAGAGAGAGAGAGAGAGAGAGAGAGATTCTGGCTGCAACATCTCTCTCTCTCTGATACTGGTGTGGCTGGTCTCTACTTCAGTCCATATAGTTTGTACTGTGTCTGAATGCAGTAGGATTATTTACTTCCTGTCAACTGATTACACACACACACACACACAGACACACACACAGAGACACACACACAGAGACACACACACAGAGACACACACACACACAGACACACACACAGAGACACATACAGAGACACACACACACACAGACACATACAGAGACACACACACACACACACACACACTATCCCGACAGATGGCCGACCCGATGGGAGGCGGCTCACTAAGCCGATCTGTAGTCACGGCAACCACAGCTATTTCAGATTTACCTTTTAAAGACCCGTCACCTCTCAAACAGAAGACGAAAACATGAAGATAAATAGAGGAGAGAATGTCTCTCTTCCCCTCCCCCCTTTCTCTCTCTCTCTCTTTCTCTCTTTCTCCTTCCCTCCCTTTTCTTTTTCTCTCTTCCCCTCTCTTCCCTGTCTCTCTCTCCCCTCTCTCCCTGTCTCTCTCTCCCCCTCTCTTCCCTGTCTCTCTCTCCCCCTCTCTTCCCTGTCTCTCTCCCCCTCTCTTCCCTGTCTCTCTCTCTCCCTCTCTCTTCCCTGTCTCTCTCTCTCCCCCTCTCTCCCCCGTCTCTCTCTCTCCATCTCTCTCTGGTGTTTCTACAGCGTGTGTGCATTGGAGGGTGGGAGGCTGGTTGCCCCCGGAGACGGGAGCTGAGCTGCATGTACAGGATGGACACTCATCTGGAACCATTAACCAGCACGCGTCTGTTACAGGATTATTACAGGACTATTACAGGACTATTACAGGATTATTACAGGACTATTACAGGATTATTACAGGATTATTACAAGACTATTACAGGATTATTACAAGACTATTACAGGATTATTACAGCACTATTACAGGACTATTACAGGATTATTACAGGACTATTACAGGATTATTACAAGACTATTACAGGATTATTATAGGACTATTACAGGACTATTACAGGATTATTACAAGACTATTACAGGATTATTACAGGACTATTACAGGATTATTACAGGACTATTACAGGACTATTACAGGATTATTAAAGGAGACTATTACAGGAGATTATTACAGGACTATTACAGGACTATTACAGGACTATTACAGGATTATTAAAGGACTATTACAGGATTATTAAAGGACTATTACAGGATTATTAAAGGACTATTACAGGATTATTACAGGATTATTATAGGATTATTACAGGATTATTACAGGATTATTACACGAGACTATTACAGGAGATTATTACAGGACTATTACAGGACTACTACAGGAGAATATTACAGGAGAATATTACAGGAGATTATTACAGGACTATTACAGGACTATTACAGGATTATTACAGGACTATTACAGGAGACTATTACAGGATTATTACAGGACTATTACAGGAGACTATTACAGGATTATTACAGGACTGTTACAGGACTGTTACAGGACTATTACAGGATTATTACAGGATTATTACAGGACTATTACAGGATTATTACAGGACTGTTACAGGATTATTACAGGACTATTACAGGACTATTACAGGACTATTACAGGATTATTACAGGATTATTACAGGAGACTTTTACAGGATTATTACAGGACTATTACAGGACTATTACAGGACTATTACAGGAGACTATTACAGGACTATTACAGGAGACTATTACAGGACTATTACAGGAGACTATTACAGGATTATTACAGGACTATTACAGGAGACTATTACAGGACTATTACAGGAGACTATTACAGGATTATTACAGGACTATTACAGGAGACTATTACAGGACTATTACAGGACTATTACAGGATTATTACAGGACTATTACAGGACTATTACAGGATTATTACAGGATTATTACAGGAGACTATTACAGGACACTATTACAGGATTATTACAGGACTATTACAGGACTATTACAGGACTATTACAGGAGACTATTACAGGAGACTATTACAGGACTATTACAGGATTATTACAGGAGACTATTACAGGACTATTACAGGACTATTACAGGAGACTATTACAGGACTATTACAGGAGATTATTACAGGATTATTACAGGACTATTACAGGAGACTATTACAGGACTATTACAGGACTATTACAGGAGACTATTACAGGACTATTACAGGAGACTATTACAGGATTATTACAGGACTATTACAGGAGACTATTACAGGACTATTATAGGAGACTATTATAGGACTATTACACGACTATTATAGGAGACTTTTACAGCACTATTACAGGACTATTATAGGAGACTATTACAGGACTATTACAGGATTATTATAGGATTATTACAGGACTGTTACAGGATTATTACAGGATTACTACAGGACTATTATAGGAGACTATTACAGGACTATTACAGGATTATTACGGGACTATTACAGTTCTATTACAGTACTATTACAATACTATTACAGTACTATTACAGGACTATTACAGGACTATTACAGTTCTATTACAGGACTATTACAGGACTATTACAGGATTATTACAGGATTATTACAGGACTATTACAGGACTATTACAGGATTATTACACGATTATTACAGGACTATTACAGGACTGTTACAGGATTATTACAGGATTATTACAGGACTATTACAGGACTATTACAGGATTATTACAGGATTATTACAGGACTATTACAGGACTGTTACAGGACTATTACAGGATTATTACAGGACTATTACAGGATTATTACAGGACTATTACAGGACTATTACAGGATTATTACAGGACTATTACAGGATTATTACAGGATTATTACAGGATTATTACAGGACTATTACAGGAGACTATTACAGGACTATTACAGGACTATTACAGGAGACTATTACAGGACTATTACAGGAGACTATTACAGGATTATTACAGGACTATTACAGGAGACTATTACAGGACTATTATAGGAGACTATTATAGGACTATTACAAGACTATTATAGGAGACTTTTACAGCACTATTACAGGACTATTATAGGAGACTATTACAGGACTATTACAGGATTATTATAGGATTATTACAGGACTGTTACAGGATTATTACAGGATTACTACAGGACTATTATAGGAGACTATTACAGGACTATTACAGGATTATTACGGGACTATTACAGTTCTATTACAGTACTATTACAATACTATTACAGTACTATTACAGGACTATTACAGGACTATTACAGTTCTATTACAGGACTATTACAGTTCTATTACAGGACTATTACAGGACTATTACAGGATTATTACAGGATTATTACAGGACTATTACAGGACTATTACAGGATTATTACACGATTATTACAGTACTATTACAGTCCTATTACAGTACTATTACAGGACTATTACAGGACTGTTACAGGACTATTACAGGATTATTACAGGACTATTACAGGACTATTACAGGATTATTACAGGACTATTATAGGACTATTACAGGACTATTACAGGATTATTACAGGATTATTACAGGACTATTATAGGACTATTACAGGACACAAACGTGTAACAGTGTAGCTCCCTTCAACCTGGGCTCGAACCAGAGACCCTCTGAACACCTTGCCAACTGTCAGCCACTAAGCTTTGTTACCTATCGCTCCACAAAAGGCCCCTTGAAGAGCAGAGTAAACAACAACTTCCAAGGTCTCAGAGCTAGTTAGCGCACCGCTAACTAGCTAGCCATTTCACAGCGGTTACACAAGCACATCTGAATACTAAGCTACATTATACATGTTTTACATCAATAAGAAGGTATTCAAATATTACCGTTACAAAGATATACAGGCTCTGTGTCCCCAGAGAAAGTTGAAGTCAGAATTTCTTGTTAACAAACTATAGTTTTGGAAAGTCGGTTAGGACAAGTAATTTCTCCAACAATTGTTTACAGACAGATTATTTCACTTATAATTCACTGTATCACAATTCCAGTGGGTCAGAAGTTTACATACACTAAGTTGACTGTGCCTTTAAACAGCTTGGAAAATTCCAGAAAATGATGTCATGGCTTTAGAAGCTTCTGATAGGCTAATTGACATCATTTGAGTCAATTGGAGGTGTACCTGTGGATGTATTTCAAGGCCTACCTTCAAACTCAGTGCCTCTTTGCTTGACATCATGGGAAAATCAAAAGAAATCAGCCAAGACCTCATAAAAACAATTGTAGACCTCCACAAGTTTAGTTCATCCTTGGGAGCAATTTCCAAATGCCTGAAGGTACCACGTTCATCTGTACAGTCGTGGCCAAAAGTTTTGAGAATGACACAAATATTAATTTTCACAAAGTCTGCTGCCTCAGTTTGTATGATGGCAATTTGCATATACTCCAGAATGTTATGAAGAGTGATCAGATGAATTGCAATTAATTGCAAAGTCCCTCTTTGCCATGCAAATGAACTGAATCCCGAAAAAACATTTCCACTGCATTTCAGCCCTGCCACAAAAGGACCAGCTGACATCATGTCAGTGATTCTCTCGTTAACACAGGTGTGAGTGTTGACGAGGACATGGCTGGAGATCACTCTGTCATGCTGATTGAGTTCGAATAACAGACTGGAAGCTTCAAGAGGGTGATGCTTGGAATCATTGTTCTTCCTCTGTCAACCATGGTTACCTGCAAGGAAACACGTGCCGTCATCATTGCTTTGCACAAAAGAGCTTCACAGGCAAGGATATTGCAGCCAGTAAGATTGCACCTAAATCAACCATTTATCGGATCATCAAGAACTTCAAGGAGAGCGGTTCAATTGTTGTGAAGAAGGCTTCAGGGCTCCCAAGAAAGTCCAGCAAGCACCAGGACCATCTCCTAAAGTTGATTCAGCTGCAGGATCAGGGCACCACCAGTACAGAGCTTGCTCAGGAATGGCAGCAGGCAGGTGTGAGTGCATCTGCACGCACAGTGAGGCGAAGACTTTTGGAGGATGGCCTGGTGTCAAGAAGGGCAGCAAAGAAGCCACTTCTCTCCAGGAAAAACATCAGGGACAGACTGATATTCTGCAAAAGGTACAGGGATTGGACTGCTGAGGACTGGGGAAAAGTTATTTTCTCTGATGAATCCCCTTTCCGATTGTTTGGGGCATCCGGAAAAAAAGCTTGTCCGGAGAAGAGAAGGTGAGTATCACGTCCTGACCCTAGTAAGATGTCATTTTCTATAGTAGAGTAGGGCAGGGCGTGACAGGGGGTGTTTTTGTTTGTTCTATGTTTTCTATTTCTATGTTTTAGTTCTAGTTGTTCTATTTCTATGTTGGGATTGTTTTGGGTTGATCTCTAATTGGAGCTGATCCTCATTGCCTCTGATTAGAGATCATATTTAAGTAGGGTTTTTTCTCTTCCTGTTTTGTGGGTGAGTATTTTTTGTGAGTGTGTTTGTTCCTCTCTGCGTCACGGTTTGTTGTTTTTGTGTTTCAAGTCATTTATGTGTTGCATTCAGTTTCACGATTGAATAAAAGATGTGGAACTATGAAAACGCTGCATCTTGGTCCTTCGAACGGCCGTGACAGCACTACCATCAGTTGTCATGCCAACAGTAAAGCATCCTGAGACCATTCATGTGTGGAGTTGCTTCTCAGCCAAGGGAGTGGGCTCACTCACAATTTTGCCTAAGACCACAGCCGTGAATAAAGAATGGTACCAACACATCCTCCGAGAGCAACTTCTCCCAACCATCCAGGAGACAGTTTGGTGACGAACAATGCCTTTTCCAGCATGATGGAGCACCTTGCCATGAGGCAAAAGTGATAACTAAGTGGCTCGGGGAACAAAACATTGATATTTTGGGTCCATGGCCAGGAAACTCCCGAGACCTTAATCCCATTGAGAACTTGTGGTCAATCCTCAAGAGGCGGGTGGACAAACAAAACCCCACAAATTCTGACAAACTCCAAGCATTGATTATGCAAGAATGGGCTGCCATCAGTCAGGATGTGGCCCAGAAGTTAATTGACAGCATGCCAGGGTGGATTGCAGAGGTCTTGAAAAAGAAGGGTCAACACTGCAAATATTGACTCTGCATCAGGAACCAGGAACAGATATAGCCCTTGGTTCTCTCCAGACCTGACTGCCCTTAATAACCAACACAAAAACATCCTGTGGAGTTCTGCATTAGCATCGAACAGGCCCCGTGATATGCAACTTTTTAGGGAAGTTAGAAACCAATATACACAGGCAGTTAGAAAAGCCAAGGCTAGCTTTTTCAAGCATTTGCTTCCTGCAACACAAATAAAAAAAAGTTCTGGGACACTGTAAAGTCCATGGAGAATAAGAACACCTCCTCCCAACTGCCCACTGCTCTGAGGATAGGAAACTCTGTCACCAGCACTGCACCCCCCACAGCAACTCGACCAAGCCTTCCCCATTTCTCCTTCTCCCAAATCCAGTCAGCTGATGTTCTGAAAGAGCTGCAAAATCTGGACCCCTACAAATCAGCCAGGCTAGACAATTTGGACCCTTTCTTTCTAAAATGATCTGCCGAAATTGTTGCAACCCCTATTACTAGCCTGTTCAACCTCTCTTTCGTGTCGTCTGAGATTCCAAAAGATTGGAAAGCAGCTGCTGTCATCCCCCTCTTCAAAGGGGGGGACACTCTTGACCCAAACTGCTACAGACCTATATCTATCCACCCTGCCTTTCTAAGGTCTTCGAAAGCCAAGTCAACAAACAGATTTCCGACCATTTCGAATCCCACCGTACCTTCTCCGCTATGCAATCTGGTTTCCGAGCTGGTCATGGTTGCACCTCAGCCACGCTCAAGGTCCTAAACGACATCATAACCGCCATCGATAAGAAACAATACTGTGCTGCCGTATTCATTGACCTGGCCAAAGCTTTTGACTCTGTTAATCACCACATCCTCATCAGCAGACTCAATAGTCTTGGTTTCTCAAATGATTGCCTCGCCTGGTTCACCAACTACTTCTCTGATAGAGTTCAGTGTGTCAAATCGGAGGGCCTGTTGTCCAGACCTCTGGCAGTCTATATGGGGGTGCCACAGGGTTCAATTCTTGGGCCGACTCTTTTCTCTGTATACATCAATGATGTCGCTCTTGCTGCTGGTGATTCTCTGATCCACCTCTATGCAGATGACACCATTCTGTATACATCTGGCCCCTCTTTGGACACTGTGTTAACAAACCTCCAGACGAGCTTCAATGCCATACAACTCTCCTTCCGTGGCCTCCAACGGCTCTTAAATACAAGTAAAACTAAATGCATGCTCTTCAACCGATCGCTGCCTGCACCTGCCCGCCCGTCCAGCATCACTACTCTGGACGGTTCTGACTTATGTGGACAACTACAAATACCTAGGTGTCTGGTTAGACTGTAAACTCTCCTTCCAGACTCACATCAAACATTTCCACTCCAAAGTTAAATCTAGAATTGGCTTCCTATTTCGCAACAAAGCATCCTTCACTCATGCTGCCAAACATACCCTCGTAAAACTGACCATCCTACCGATCCTCGACTTCGGCAATGTCATCTATAAAATAGCCTCCAACACCCTACTCAATAAATTGGATGCAGTCTATCACAGTGCCATCCGTTTTGTCACCAAAGCCCCATTGTCACGTCCTGGCCAGTATAAGGTTAATTGTTTTTGTAGTTTGGTCAGGGCGTGGCAGAGGGTATTTGTTTTATGTGGTTCAGGGTGGTGTGTGTTTGGTTAAAGGGTGGTTGATTTAGTAATTCCGGGTTTTGGTTTATGTTTAAGTATTTCTATGGTGAGTCTAGTAAGTGTATGTCTATGTTTGGTTAATTGGGGTTGGGACTCTCAGTTGAAGGCAGGTGTTGTCTATCTGCCTTTGATTGAGAGTCCCATATAGTAGGGTGTGTTTGTGTTTGGTATTGGTGGGTGATTGTTCTGTGTTGAGCTTAGGCTTTGCCAGACTGTTTGTTGTTGTTCGTTCGTTAGTTCTCGTGTTTTTGTTCTTTTTGTACGTTCATTTTTTGAAGTAATAAATTAACAAGATGAGCATACACATACCTGCTGCGTATTGGTCCTCCTTCACCGACGACAACCGTGACAGAATCACCCACCGCTCAAGGACCAAGCAGCAGAGGAAGGAGCAGACGGCGTTCGAGTTGGACTGGCGGGAGAAGTGGACTTGGGAAGAAGTTCTGGACGGGGCCGGACCTTGGCACCAGGCTGGGGAGTATCGCCGCCCGCAGTGGGAAATTGAGGCAGCCAAGGCAGAGAGGCGGTGGTACGAGGCCAGAGACGCGCTGAGGGAGAAGCACAAGAGGCACCCCCAAGATTTTTTTGGGGGGGGGCACACGGGTAGTTTGGCTAGGCGAAGGAAGAGCCGGAAGCCAGCTACCCGTGGTTATATGGAGGAGCGTATGGGGTGGAGAGCGCTATGTTTCGCTGAGAAGCGCACTATCTCACCCATACGCACGCACAGTCCGGTGCGAGTTATTCCAGCCCCTCGCAGGTGCCGTGCTAGAGCGGGCATCCAGCCTGGTAGGAGGATGCCTGCGCAGCGCATCTGGTCGCCGGTACGCCTCCGAGGACCAGGCTACCCAACTCCCGCTCTACGCACGGCTACCATCAGGCCCCTGCACAGCCCAGTCTGCCCAGGCTACTAGTTCCATCCAGCCAAGGCGGGTTGTGCAGGAGGTAAGATCTAGACCGGCTGTGCACCTCCATAGCCCTGGGTTTCCAGCTCCTGTCTCTCGTGCGGACCCGGAAGTGCGTCAACCCAGTCCGACTCGTCCTTTTCCCGCTCCCCGCACTAGCCTGCAAGTGCGTAAACCCAGCATCGCCAGTCAACAGTCGTCAGAGCTGCCCGCCAGTCAACAGTCGTCGGAGCTGCCCGCCAGTCAACAGTCGTCAGAGCTGCCCGCCAGTCAACAGTCGTCGGAGCTGCCCGCCAGTCAACAGTCGTCGGAGCTGCCCGCCAGTCAACAGTCGTCGGAGCTGCCCGCCAGTCAACAGTCGCCGGAGTGGCCAGACTGCGCTGAACTGCCGGAGTGGCCAGACTGCGCTGAACTGCCGGAGTGGCCAGACTGCGCTGAACTGCCGGAGTGGCCAGACTGCGCTGAACTGCCGGAGTGGCCAGACTGCGCTGAACTGCCGGAGGGAGTGGCCAGACTGCCCTGAACTGCCGGAGTGGCCAGACTGCCCTGAACTGCCGGAGTGGCCAGACTGCCCAGACTGTCCCGAGTGGCCAGACTGCCCAGACTGTCCCGAGTGGCCAGACTGCCCAGACTGTCCCGAGTGGCCAGACTGCCCAGACTGTCCCGAGTGGCCAGACTGCCCAGACTGCCCCGAGTGGCCAGACTGCCCAGACTGTCCCGAGCGGCCAGACTGCCCAGACTGTCCCGAGCGGCCAGACTGCCCAGACTGTCCCGAGTTGCCAGACTGCCCAGACTGTCCCGAGTTGCCAGACTGCCCAGACTGTCCCGAGTTGCCAGACTGCCCAGACTGTCCCGAGTTGCCAGACTGTCCCGAGTTGCCAGACTGCCCAGACTGTCCCGAGTTGCCAGACTGCCCAGACTGTCCCGAGCTGCCAGACTGCCCAGACTGTCCCGAGCTGCCAGACTGTCCCGAGCTGCCAGACTGCCCAGACTGTCCCGAGCTGCCAGACTGCCCAGACAGCCTGGAACGGCCTGAGCCGGAGCCACCTCCAGAAATAGGTGGGTTGGGGAGGGGGGGTGTAGCACAGTGCCGTCGTTGACGGCAGCCACCCTCCCTTCCCTCCCTTTAGAAAAGGGGAATTTTTCTTTTGGTGTTGCTTGGGGTTATTTTGGTTAAGGTGCTTCCGGGGTAGCACCTTTAAGGGGGGGGGGTACTGTCACGTCCTGGCCAGTATAAGGTTAATTGTTTTTGTAGTTTGGTCAGGGCGTGGCAGAGGGTATTTGTTTTATGTGGTTCAGGGTGGTGTGTTTTGTTAAAAGGGTGGTTGAT
>NW_021822690.1:92584-102584 GCF_901001165.1 Salmo trutta
GACTGAATGGGTATATAGTATCTACATATAAGTTGGTATATTATAGACCTATAGACTGAATGGGTATATAGTATCTATATATGAGTTGGTCTATTATAGACTGAAAGGGTATATAGTATCTATATATGAGTTGGTCTATTATAGACATATAGACTGAATGGGTATATAGTATCTATATATGAGTTGGTCTATTATAGACCTATAGACTGAATGGGTATATAGTATCTATATATGAGTTGGTCTATTATAGACTGAATGGTATATAGTATCTATATATGAGTATATTGTCTATTATAGACATATAGACTGAATGGGTATATAGTATCTATATATGAGTTGGTCTATTATAGACTGAATGGGTATATAGTATCTATGTATGAGTTGGTATATTATAGACTGAATGGATATATAGTATCTATATATGAGTTGGTCTATTATAGACTGAATGGGTATATAGTATCTATATATGAGTTGGTATATTATAGACTGAATGGGTATATAGTATCTATATATGAGTTGGTCTATTATAGACTGAATGGGTATATAGTATCTATATATGAGTTGGTCTATTATAGACCTATAGACTGAATGAGTATATAGTATCTATATATGAGTTGGTCTATTATAGACTGAGTGGGTATATAGTATCTATATATGAGTTGGTCTATTATAGACTGAATGGGTATATAGTATCTATATATGAGTTGGTATATTATAGACTGAATGGGTATATAGTATCTATATATGAGTTGGTCTATTATAGACTGAATGGGTATATAGTATCTATATATGAGTTGGTATATTATAGACCTATAGACTGAATGGGTCTATAGTATCTATATATGAGTTGGTCTATTATAGACTGAATGGGTATATAGTATCTATATATGAGTTGGTCTATTATAGACCTATAGACTGAATGGGTATATAGTATCTATATATGAGTTGGTCTATTATAGACTGAATGGGTATATAGTATCTATATATAAGTTGGTATATTATAGACCTATAGACTGAATGGGTATATAGTATATATATATGAGTTGGTATATTATAGACTGAATGGGTATATAGTATCTATATATGAGTTGGTCTATTATAGACCTATAGACTGAATGGGTATATAGTATCTATATATGAGTTGGTCTATTATAGACTGAATGGGTATATAGTATCTATATATGAGTTGGTATATTATAGACTGAATGGGTATATAGTATCTATATATGAGTTGGTCTATTATAGACCTATAGACTGAATGGGTATATAGTATATATATATATATATGAGTTGGTCTATTATAGACCTATAGACTGAATGGGTATATAGTATCTATATATGAGTTGGTCTATTATAGACTGAATGGGTATATAGTATCTATATATGAGTTGGTCTATTATAGACTGAATGGGTATATAGTATCTATATATGAGTTGGTCTATTATAGACCTATAGACTGAATGGGTATATAGTATCTATTTATGAGTTGGTCTATTATAGACCTATAGACTGAATGGGTATATAGTATCTATATATGAGTTGGTCTATTATAGACTGAATGGGTATATAGTATCTATATATGAGTTGGTCTATTATAGACATATAGACTGAATGGGTATATAGTATCTATATATGAGTTGGTCTATTATAGACTGAATGGGTATATAGTATCTATGTATGAGTTGGTATATTATAGACTGAATGGATATATAGTATCTATATATGAGTTGGTCTATTATAGACTGAATGGGTATATAGTATCTATATATGAGTTGGTATATTATAGACTGAATTGGTATATAGTATCTATATATGAGTTGGTCTATTATAGACTGAATGGGTATATAGTATCTATATATGAGTTGGTCTATTATAGACCTATAGACTGAATGAGTATATAGTATCTATATATGAGTTGGTCTATTATAGACTGAATGGGTATATAGTATCTATATATGAGTTGGTCTATTATAGACTGAATGGGTATATAGTATCTATATATGAGTTGGTCTATTATAGACTGAATGGGTATATAGTATCTATATATGAGTTGGTCTATTATAGACTGAATGGGTATATAGTATCTATATATGAGTTGGTCTATTATAGACTGAATGGGTATATAGTATCTATATATGAGTTGGTCTATTATAGACCTATAGACTGAATGGGTATATAGTATCTATTTATGAGTTGGTCTATTATAGACCTATAGACTGAATGGGTATATAGTATCTATATATGAGTTGGTCTATTATAGACTGAATGGGTATATAGTATCTATATATGAGTTGGTCTATTATAGACTGAATGGGTATATAGTATCTATATATGAGTTGGTATATTATAGACCTATAGACTGAATGGGTATATAGTATCTATATATGAGTTGGTCTATTATAGACTGAATGGGTATATAGTATCTATATATGACTTGGTCTATTATAGACTGAATGGGTATATAGTATATACAGTACCAGTCAACATATATATAGATAGGTATATATAGATGTGTGGGACATAGATCTGGTATATATAGATGTGTGGGACATAGATCTGGTATATATAGATGTGTGGGACATAGATCTGGTATATATAGATGTGTGGAACATAGATCTGGTATATATAGATGTGTGGAATATAAATCTTGTATATATAGATGTGTGGAACATAGATCTGGTATATATAGATGTGTGGAACATAGATCTGGTATATATAGATGTGTGGAACATAGATCTGGTATATATAGATGTGTGGAAGATAGATCTGGTATATATAGATGTGTGGGACATAGATCTGGTATATATACACTACCAGTCAACAGTTTGCACACCTGCTTTTTCCAGGGTTTTTCTTTATTTTTACTATTTTCTACATTGTAGAATAATAGTGAAGAGATCAAAGCTATGAAATAACACATATGGAATCATGTAGCAACCATTTTGTTTTTTAACAAATCAAAATATATTTTATATTTGCGATTTTATAAAGAGTTCTTCAATGGGGACAGCCGAAGAACCCTTTTGGAACCCTTTTTTCTAGAATGTAGAACCGTACTGGACTGATATTCTAGAACCATACTGGACTGATATTCTAGAACCGTACTGAACTGATATTCTAGAACCGTACTGAACTGATATTCTAGAACCTTACTGGACTGATATTCTAGAACCGTACTGAACTGATATTCTAGAACCTTACTGAACTGATATTCTAGAACCATACTGAACTGATATTCTAGAACCTTACTGAACTGATATTCTAGAATCGTACTGGACTGATATTCTAGAACCGTACTGGACTGATATTCTAGAACCGTACTGGACTGATATTCTAGAACCGTACTGAACTGATATTCTAGAACCGTACTGGACTGATATTCTAGAACCTTACTGAACTGATATTCTAGAACCGTACTGGACTGATATTCTAGAACCGTACTGGACTGATATTGTAGAACCTTACTGAACTGATATTCTAGAACCACACTGGACTGATATTCTAGAACCGTACTGAACTGATATTATAGAACCGCACTGAACTGATATTCTAGAACCGTACTGGACTGATATTCTAGAACCGTACTGGACTGATATTCTAGAACCTTACTGAACTGATATTCTAGAACCTTACTGAACTGATATTCTAGAACCATAAAATGGAAGTAAAGTGCTTCAAAGAATCCAACTCGTAAAAAATGGTTTAATTACAATGAACAGTGAAGAAAAACACATGATTAATAATAATAATAATAATAATAATCTCACCAGGATAATGTTTTTATTCAGGAACAACGGCCTGATGCTATTGGTCAAGACCAGACAATCAATCAATCAATCAATCAAATGTATTTATAAAGCATCAGCTGATGTCACAAAGTGCTTAAACAGAAACCCAGCATAAAAAACCCCAACATGCCTGATGAATTTAAATTCCTGTCGATTCAAAAAGTGAATCAAACTCCAATTCAAACTCCAAATGTTCCTAATTGAAAAGTATTGAAGAGAATTATAATTGGAATGTTTGTGTACTTCCTGAATTGACTGAAATTTAAATGGAATTTGACAACAACCCTGGATGTTATTGGTCAAGACCAGACAAGGGCTGATGTTATTGGTCAAGACCAAACAAGGGCTGATGTTATTGGTCAAGACCAGACAAGGGCTGATGTTATTGGTCAAGACCAGACAAGGGCTGATGTTATTGGTCAAGACCAAACAAGGGCTGATGTTATTGGTCAAGACCAAACAAGGGCTGATGTTATTGGTCAAGACCAAACAAGGGCTGATGTTATTGGTCAAGACTGTTCTATTCTATTTTACTGTGTTCTTTTCCCACAAGGCACTGCACACTCAGGAGTCCAGTTCTGACCTTCATGAAGTGTGTTTAAGCGTGCATTCATAAGTGCATGTGTCTGTCTGCGTGTGTGAGAATTTGCGTCCGTCCGTGTGTCTGTGTCTGTATGTCTGTGTGAGGGTCTGTGTGAGGGTCTGTGTGAGGGTCTGTGTCTGTATGTCTGTGTGAGGGTCTGTGTGAGGGTCTGTGTGAGGGTCTGTGTCTGTATGTCTGTGTGAGGGTCTGTGTGAGGGTCTGTGTGAGGGTCTGTGTGAGGGTCTGGTTACTGGTTCTTCTTGCTCGTCATGTATCTGTTGTACTGGGAGTCCGTGTGCAGTATCTTGTCCCACCAGGTAAAGGTAGAGGCGTAGTTCCCTACGAAGTTCATATGGTGGAAGTCATGGAAACGAGCTCCGGCATAGAACGGGATCAGGTGGAGAGGATTGAGAGGGATGTCATACCCACTGGAGAGGAGAGGAGAGGAGAGGAGAGGAGAGGAGGAGAGAGGGGAGGGAGGGAGAGAGAGGGAGTGAGGAGAGGAGGGGAGGGAGAGAGAGAGGGAGGAGAGAGGGAGGAGAGAGGGAGGGAGGAAAGAGGGAGGGAGGAAAGAGGGAGGGAGAGAGGGGGGAGGAAAGAGGGAGGGAGGAGAGAGAGGGAGTGAGGAAAGAGGGAGGGGAGAAAGGAAGTGAGGAGAGAGGAGGAGAGGAAAGGAAGAGAGGAAGGAAGTGTGTTAATTTAACATTGTAATATGTATACACATAACCTACACAAAATCCCATAAACCCCACTACACTCCTAGTATGACAACACAGTGTCTGCGCTCCGATTCGCTACCCTTCACTCCTCCTCATGCATTTAAAAGCATTGGATTGGTTCAGGCATTGCTGGAGGGAGTTTTTACCATATTCCTCACACCAGTCCAGTCCTTTTAAATCCACGAGGAGGAGAGTACGAGAAAAGACCTCGGGAGAAGGGTTGAGAATCAGAATGTTGTCAGAAACAGTGAAACACTGGTGGTCAGACCAGAGAACAACAGGCAGGGAGAGCTGGAGACCCCTGGTGGTCAGACCAGAGAACAACAGGCAGGGAGAGCTGGAGACCCCTGGTGGTCAGACCAGAGAACAACAGGCAGGGAGAGCTGGAGACCCCTGGTGGTCAGACTAGAGAACAACAGGCAGGGAGAGCTGGAGACCCCTGGTGGTCAGACAACAGAAAAACATGGTAGAGCTGGAGACCCCTGGTGGTCAGACCAGAGAACAACAGGCAGGGAGAGCTGGAGACCCCTGGTGGTCAGACAACAGAAAAACATGGTAGAGCTGGAGACCCCTGGTGGTCAGACTAGAGAACAACATGGTAGATCTGGAGACCCCTGGTGGTCAGACCAGAGAACAACAGGCAGGGAGAGCTGGAGACCCCTGGTGGTCAGACCAGAGAACAACAGGCAGGGAGAGCTGGCGACCCCTGGTGGTCAGACTAGAGAACAACAGGCAGGGAGAGCTGGAGACCCCTGGTGGTCAGACCAGAGAACAACAGGCAGGGAGAGCTGGAGACCCCTGGTGGTCAGACCAGAGAACAACAGGCAGGGAGAGCTGGAGACCCCTGGTGGTCAGACCAGAGAACAACATGTTACATCTGGAGACCCCTGGTGGTCAGACCAGAGAACAACATGCAGGGAGAGCTGGAGACCCCTGGTGGTCAGACCAGAGAACAACAGGCAGGGAGAGCTGGAGACCCCTGGTGGTCAGACTAGAGAACAACAGGCAGGGAGAGCTGGAGACCCCTGGTGGTCAGACCAGAGAACAACATGTTACATCTGGAGAAGGTGTGTTAGCGGTGTTTACGTACATTTACACTAGGAGTGTGTGTGTGTGTGTGTGTGTAGTGTGTGTAGTGTGTGTGTGTGTGTACCTGTGTACGTCGATGGTCTCCAGCAGGCGGAAGGCGACCCAGGCCCATAGCAACGTGACGTGGTTACAGAACACCATGATGCCGATGAAGAACCCAGAACCCAGGATCACCGTCTCAGCTGGGTGGGCGTACTCTGCCTGCATCCCAAACGGAGCCTGGAGAGGAGAGGAGAGAGAGAGAGAGAGAGAGAGACAGAGAGAGAAAGAGACAGAGAGAGAAAGAGAAAGAGAGAGAAAGAGACAGAGAGAGAAAGAGACAGAGAGAGAAAGAGACAGAGAGAGAAAGAGACAGAGAGAGAAAGAGACAGAGAGAGAAAGAGACAGAGAGAGAAAAGAGACAGAGAGAGAAAGAGACAGAGAGAGAGAGAGAAAGAGACAGAGAGACAGAGAGACAGAGAGAGACAGAGAGAGACAGAGAGAGACAGAGAGAGACAGAGAGAGACAGAGAGAGACAGAGAGAGACAGACAGACAGACAGAGGTTATAAACTAGTTAATTTGACATTTTAGTCATTTATCAGACCCTCTCATCCAGAGCATTGAGGGTTAAATGCCTTGCTCAAGGGCACCTCGATAGATTTCGAAACAACAAACGTTCAGTTACTGGCCCAACACTCTTAACCGATATATACATTTACATTTCTGTGTATTTCTGTGTGTGTGTGTGTGTGTGTGTGTATGTGTGTGTGTGTGTAGTGTGTGTGTGTGTATGTGTGTGTGTGTGTGTAGTGTGTGTGTGTGTGTGTATGTAGTGTGTGTGTGTGTGTGTGTGTAGTGTGTGTGTGTAGTGTGTGTGTGTAGTGTGTGTAGTGTGTGTAGTGTGTGTGTGTGTGTGTGTGTGTAGTGTGTGTGTGTGTAGTGTGTGTGTGTAGTGTGTGTGTGTGTGTAGTGTGTGTGTGTAGTGTGTGTGTGTAGTGTGTGTGTGTAGTGTGTGTGTAGTGTGTGTAGTGTGTGTAGTGTGTGTAGTGTGTGTGTAGTGTGTGTGTAGTGTGTGTGTAGTGTGTGTGTGTGTGTGTAGTGTGTGTACTCACAGTGAACTCGTGGTGCACCTTGTGGATGTACTTGTAGATGCTGCGGTGATGCAGCAGGCGATGGAGGAAATAGTGCCAGGTGTCCTCGATCACGGCACAGCCTAGACACTGAGTTAACAGGTAGGGCCTGGGGAGGGGAGAGATAGACAGAACAGCCTAGACACTGAGTTAACAGGTAGGGCCTGGGGAGGGGAGAGATAGACAGAACAGCCTAGACACTGTGTGTGTGTGTGTGTGTGTGTGTGTGTGTGTGTACCAGCGGGGCATGCTGTCCCAGTCGTAGGGGAGGTGTGTGTGTGTGTGTGTGTGTGTGTGTGAGGTGTGTGTGTGTACCAGCGGGGCATGCTGTCCCAGTCGTAGGGGAGGTGTGTAGTGTGTGTAGTGTGTGTGTGTGTACCAGCGTGGCATGCTGTCCCAGTCGTAGGGGATGCTGAAGAACTCAGTGAAGTGATAAGTCCCACAGATCATCGGCAGCTGGATACAGAAGTGATTGAAAAGCAGCATCTTAAAGCATCTCCACTGTTTCTCCCACGTCTCTGGTTTATCCTGTTACACACACACACACACACACACACACACACACACACACACACACACACACACACACACACACACACACACACACACACACACACACACACACACACACACACACACACACACACACACACACACACACACACACACCACACACACACACACGCACACGCACACGCACACACAAACACAAACAGAGAGAGGGAGAATCATTGTTAAAACCTCCACTGGTTCATATAACACCCCCCCTCCCTTACCTGTTGTATCTTGTACTTCTGCATGAAGGGAAGGAACTGAAACAGGAAACCAGGTAGACAAAACAGGAAGTAGATGGCCTCATGGACGATGAGAGAACCCCAGGTGGCGATCTGGAATTTAGTGTAGTTCTCATTCACATACCTGGTGGACAGAGATCAACAGACATCAATCAATTCATCAGAGAGTCTAAGAATAACTGTCTGTCCGTCCGTCCGTCCGTCCGTCCGTCCGTCCGTCGTTCTGTCTGTCTGTCTGTCTCTCCGTCTCTCCCCCTGTCTGTCTGTCTGTCTGTCTGTCTCTCCCCCTGTCTGTCTGTCTGTCTGTCTGTCGTTCTGTCGTTCTGTCGTTCTGTCTGTCTCTCCCCCTGTCTGTCTGTCTCTCTCCCCCTGTCTGTCTGTCTGTCTCTCCCCCTGTCTGTCTGTCTGTCTGTCTCTCCCCCTGTCTGTCTGTCTGTCTGTCTGTCTGTCTGTCTGTCTGTCTCTCCGTCTGTCTGTCTGCCTGTCTGCCCGGAACGTTGTGTAGTCAGCTCGTCAGCCAGTCATTCAATCAGTCAGTCAGTCATTGTAGTAGTATTACCCCCAGGCTGTGGTGAAGGCTGCAGGGGGTTGTCAGGTCAAACTGTAGAAGTATAGTAGGAGTAATAGTAGTAGTAGTTAGTAGTATAGAAGTAGTACTATAGTAGTAATAGTAGTTAGTAGTTAGTAGTATAGAAGTAGTACTATAGTAGTAATAGTAGTTAGTAGTTGTAATATAGAAGTAGTACTATAGCAGTAATAGTAGTTGTAGTATAGAAGTAGTAGTATAGCAGTAATAGTAGTAGTAGTTGTAGTATAGAAGTAGTACTATAGCAGTAATAGTAGTTAGTAGTTGTAGTATAGAAGTAGTACTATAGCAGTAATAGTAGTTGTAGTAGTTGTAGTACTATAGCAGTAATAGTAGTTAGTAGTTGTAGTATAGAAGTAGTACTATAGCAGTAATAGTAGTTAGTAGTTGTAGTATAGAAGTAGTAGTATAGCAGTAATAGTAGTTAGTAGTTGTAGTAGTTGTAGTACTATAGCAGTAATAGTAGTTAGTAGTTGTAGTATAGAAGTAGTACTATAGCAGTAATAGTAGTTAGTAGTTGTAGTAGTTGTAGTACTATAGCAGTAATAGTAGTTAGTAGTTGTAGTATAGAAGTAGTAGTATAGCAGTAATATTAGTTAGTAGTTGTTGTAGTATAGAAGTAGTACTATAGCAGTAATAGTGGTTAGTAGTTGTAGTATAGAAGTAGTACTATAGCAGTAATAGTAGTAGTAGTTGTAGTATAGAAGTAGTAGTATAGCAGTAATATTAGTTAGTAGTTGTTGTAGTATAGAAGTAGTACTATAGCAGTAATAGTAGTTAGTAGTTGTAGTATAGAAGTAGTAGTATAGCAGTAATAGTAGTTAGTAGTTGTAGTATAGAAGTAGTACTATAGCAGTAATAGTAGTAGTAGTTAGTAGTATAGAAGTAGTACTATAGTAGTAATAGTAGTTAGTAGTTGTAGTATAGAAGTAGTAGCATAGCAGTAATAGTAGTAGTTGTAGTATTATATTAGTAGTAGTATTATAGGCGTAGCAGTATAGCAGTAGCATAGTAGTAGTATTATATTAGTAGTAGTATTATATGCGTAGCAGTATAGCGGTAGTATAGTAGTAGTGATAGTATAGCAGTACTAGTATAGGAGTATAGTAGTAGTAGTATTCTAGTAGTAGCATTGTAGTAGTATAGCAGGAGTATAGGAGTGTAGTAGTAGTAATAGTAGTAGTAAAAGTAGTAGTAGTAATAGCATAGTAGTAGTAGTAGTATAGTAGTAGTAGTATAGTAGTATTATAGTCCTAGTATAGTAGTAGCAGTAATAGTATAGTAGTTTAGTAGTAGTACAGTAGTATATGGGTAGTAGTATAGTAGTACTA
>NW_021822690.1:107584-130084 GCF_901001165.1 Salmo trutta
CCTCTGGTCTGAAATATACAGGGGGAAACCTCTGGTCTGACCAGGATATATAACAGAAATATACAGGGGGAAACCTCTGGTCTGAAATATACAGGGGAAACCTCTGGTCTGAAATATACAGGGGGAAACCTCTGGTCTGACCAAGGCATACAGTTCCAGTCAAAAGTTTTGACCCACCTACTCCTTCAAGGGTTTTTCTTTATTTTTACTATTTTCTACATTGTAAAATAATAGTGAAGACATCAAAACTATGAAATAACACATATGGAATCATGTAGTAAATATATTTTATATTTGAGATTCTTCAAAGTAGCCACCCTTTGCCTTGATGATAGCTTTGTAAACTCTTCGCATTCTCTCAACCAGCTTCACCTGGAATGCTTTTCCAACAGTCTTGAAGGAGTTCCCACATATGCTGAGCACTTGTTGGCTGCTTTTCCTTCACTCTGCGGTCCAACTCATCCCAAACCATCTCAATTGGGCTGAGGTCAGGTGATTGTGGAGGCCAGGTCATCTGATGCAGCACTCCATCACTCTCCTTCTTGGTCAAATAGCCCTTATACAGTCTGGAGGTGTGTTGGGTCATTGTCCTGTTGAAAAACAAATGATAATCCCACTAAGCGCAAACCAGATAGGATGGCGTATCGCTGCAGAATGCTGTGGTAGACATGCTGGTTAAGTGTGCCTTGAATTCTAAATAAATCACTGACAGTGTCACCAGCAAAGCACCCCCACACCATCACACCTCCTCCTCCATGCTTCACGGTGGGAACAACACATGCAGAGATCATCCGTTCACCTACTCTGCGTCTCACAAAGACACGGCGGTTGGAACCAAAAATCTCCAATTTGGACTCCTCAGACCAAAGAACAGATTTCCACCGGTTTAATGTCCATTGCTCATGATTCTTGGCCCAAGCAAGTCTCTTCTTATTATTGGTGTCCTTTAGTAGGCGTTTGTTTGCAGAAATTCAACCATGAAGACCTGATTCACGCAGTCTCCTCTGAACAGATGATGTTGAGATGTCTGTTACTTGAACTCTGTGAAGCATTTATTTGGGCTGCAGCAGAGGAAACTCTGGGTCTTCCTTTCCTGTGGCGGTCTTCATGAGAGCCAGTTTCATCATAGCGCTTGAAGGAACTTTTGGTTGTTGAAATGTTCCGTATTGACTGACCTTCATGTCTGAAATGATGGACTGTTGTTTCTCTTTGCTTATTTGAGCTGTTCTTGACATAATATGGACTTGGTCTTTTACCAAATAGGGCTATCTTCTGTATACCACCCCTACCTTGTCACAACACAACTGATTGGCTCAAACACATTAAGAAGGAAAGAAATTCCACAAATGAACAAGACACACCTGTTCATTGAAATGCATTCCAGGTGACTACCTCGTGAAGCTGGTTGAGAGAATGCCAAGAGTGTGCAAAGCTAGCTGTCATCAAGTGAAAAGGTGGCTACTTTGAAGAATCTCAAATAAAAAATATATATATATTTTTAAACAATAAGAGAAGGGATTTTAAAAACATACTGAAAAAACAATGCCAAGAAATAAAGAAGATAACAGATCAAAACAACAATTATACCGGGAAAGGATTAATGTGTACAGATTGACAATGAGAAAGCCTATATCAGTGATCACCAGTATGGAATATGACTGCAGGACAATGATACTGAGTTCAGATCTATTATTAATGTGTACAGATTGACAATGAGAAAGCCTATATCAGTGATCACCAGTATGGAATATGACTGCAGGACAATGATACTGAGTTGAGATCGATACTGGACCAGATCTACTATTATATTATCGAGCTGTTACAGACTCACAGTTCTTATGTCCATTTAACAAGTCTGATTAACTGCATTATGCGATTATTAGTATTTAAAAAAATGTCAGTAAACGTTTACAATCCTCACTAGATGTTATAGAAATATTCAACTTGCCACTTTACAGGAGTGTTTCAAAAAAAAGAAATCAAATGGTATTGCTTTTTTTCAACTCAGTTAAATACAGCCTAAAACAATACAGCTGTAAGACTTCCGACACATTCAGTGTCCCTTTTGGGTTGGACAGCAATGTTTCATTACTGCGTCGGTTAGATACCGAGACTAGACTACTCTTTCACACCGACTTGCTCTTTACCTTCGTGCGTTTATCTGATCGTTGGCTACTTTGTCTCGTTATTTGTCCGGTGAACAATAACAATAACAACGGCAAAAGTTACTGCTGCGTTAGAATATAATAACCAAAAGTTTGGTTATTGATTAGATTTAAAGAAGATAATGAATATAATATGTTAGTATATTACCTTGATGCGGCTGCGGGTCCGTCTACCTGAAACCAGAGGAAGCCGTGCGGCGTCAAATACACTATTATCTACGAGCCTGATTGGACGGAAGGGGAGAGGAGACCGACGTCACGGGGGCCGAGCCAGCGCTCTGATTGGCCCAAGGGAATGGAGTGATGATAGTGAGACTCGGAGTTATCTAAAGGCAACGACCAATCAGCGAGCATAACGTCAGAGCCTTATACAGACGGTAGGAGGAGAGACGGGATGGGGTGTTGGGTAAACATGCAAACTTTACAAAGAGGAACCAGAGGTGTCCATTGGTCGCTCTGTCCCCCTCCAGGGAGAACAGGGGACATCCGTATTGGACCAGACCCATGACGCAGCACATGTTGGTTCTAACCCAGCAGTAATCTACCTGATGCAGCACATGTTGGTTCTAACCCAGCAGTAATCTACCTAATGCAGCACATGTTGGTTCTAACCCAGCAGTAATCTACCTGATGCAGCACATGTTGGTTCTAACCCAGCAGTAATCTACCTGATGCAGCACATGTTGGTTCTAACCCAGCAGTAACCTACCTGATGCAGCACATGTTGGTTCTAACCCAGCAGTAATCTACCTGATGCAGCACATGTTGGTTCTAACCCAGCAGTAATCTACCTGATGCAGCACATATTGGTTCTAACCCAGCAGTAACCTACCTGATGCAGCACATGTTGGTTCTAACCCAGCAGTAGCACACCTGATGCAGCACATGTTGGTTCTAACCCAGCAGTAACCTGACGCAGCACATGTTGGTTCTAACCCAGCAGTAACCTACCTGATGCAGCACATGTTGGTTCTAACCCAGCAGTAATCTACCTGACGCAGCACATGTTGGTTCTAACCCAGCAGTAACATACCTGATGCAGCACATGTTGGTTCTAACCCAGCAGTAACATACCTGATGCAGCACATGTTGGTTCTAACCCAGCAGTAATCTACCTGATGCAGCACATGTTGGTTCTAACCCAGCAGTAATCTACCTGACGCAGCACATGTTGGTTCTAACCCAGCAGTAATCTACCTGATGCAGCACATGTTGGTTCTAACCCAGCAGTAATCTACCTGACGCAGCACATGTTGGTTCTAACCCAGCAGTAATCTACCTGATGCAGCACATGTTGGTTCTAACCCAGCAGTAATCTACCTGATGCAGCACATGTTGGTTCTAACCCAGCAGTAATCTACCTGATGCAGCACATGTTGGTTCTAACCCAGCAGTAATCTACCTGACGCAGCACATGTTGGTTCTAACCCAGCAGTAATCTACCTGACGCAGCACATGTTGGTTCTAACCCAGCAGTAATCTACCTGATGCAGCACATGTTGGTTCTTACCCAGCAGTAATCTACCTGACGCAGCACATGTTGGTTCTAACCCAGCAGTAATCTACCTGATGCAGCACATGTTGGTTCTGACCCAGCAGTAATCTACCTGACGCAGCACATGTTGGTTCTGACCCAGCAGTAATCTACCTGATGCAGCACATGTTGGTTCTGACCCAGCAGTAATCTACCTGACGCAGCACATGTTGGTTCTGACCCAGCAGTAATCTACCTGATGCAGCACATATTGGTTCTAACCCAGCAGTAATCTACCTGAACTAATCAAAACTGTTTAATAGTGACCAGATCTTTACAGAACACACGGTCACATAAACCCAATTCTCTCGTTCCCCGTCAGATCAACGTCTGTCCATTACGTCGTCACCTCCAAAACTATTTGCACCTCGACAAAGATGAACTGAAAAGAAGGTAAATCATTTTGACATCTTAAGTTTGGATCAGAACGAAAAACAAACTCAATTATTCTGTCAGGACAAAAACAACTGGTGGTGTTCTGTTCCAAACTCATTTATTCTGTCGGGACAAAACAACTGGTGTTCTGATCCAAACTCATTTATTCTGTCAGGACAAAACAACTGGTGGTGTTCTGATCCAAACTCATTTATTCTGTCAGGACAAAACAACTGGTGTTCTGATCCAAACTCATTTATTCTGTCAGGACAAAACAACTGGTGGTGTTCTGATCCAAACTCATTTATTCTGTCAGGACAAAACAACTGGTGTTCTGATCCAAACTCATTTATTCTGTCAGGACAAAACAACTGGTGGTGTTCTGATCCAAACTCATTTATTCTGTCAGGACAAAACAACTGGTGTTCTGATCCAAACTCATTTATTCTGTCAGGACAAAACAACTGGTGGTGTTCTGATCCAAACTCATTTATTCTGTCAGGACAAAACAACTGGTGTTCTGATCCAAACTCATTTATTCTGTCAGGACAAAACAACTGGTGGTGTTCTGATCCAAACTCATTTATTCTGTCGGGACAAAAAACAACTGGTGGTGTTCTGATCCAAACTCATTTATTCTGTCAGGACAAAAACCACTGGTGGTGTTCTGATCCAAACTCATTTATTCTGTCTGGACAAAAAACAACAGACTCAGAAATATTTACACAAGTCAAAAAGAAAACAAAGAGGATGTCCTTTCCAGAAGAGAGAGAGAGGTGTGTGTGTGTGTGTGTGTGTGTGTGTGTGTGTGTGTGTGTGTGTGTGTGTGTGTGTGTGTGTGTGTGTGTTAGGTCTGTTTGAGTGCTGCAGCAGGTAGAATAGCTGAGGCCTGTTCCAGGAAGCCCAGGGGTCCAGGTGGAGGGAGATCTGATGGTTTACGATGCTGGACACTGACATCCTCAAGAACCTACAGACAGTACAGACATAATATTAAACTACAGACAGACATGTTATCGTGATGCTGGACCAGACATTATATTAACTACAGACAGACAGACATGTTATCATGATGCTGGACCAGACATTATATTAACTACAGACAGACATGTTATCGTGATGCTGGACCAGACATTATATTAAACTACAGACAGACATGTTATCGTGATGCTGGACCAGAAATTATATTAACTACAGACATTATATTAACTACAGACAGACATGTTATCATGATGCTGGACCAGACAGACATGTTATCGTGACGCTGGACCAGACATTATATTAACTACAGACAGACATGTTATCATGATGCTGGACCAGACATTATATTAACTACAGACAGACATGTTATCATGATGCTGGACCAGACATTATATTAACTACAGACAGACATGTTATCGTGATGCTGGACCAGACATTATATTAACTACAGACAGACATGTTATCATGATGCTGGACCAGACATGTTATCGTGATGCTGGACCAGACATTAACTACAGACAGACATGTTATCGTGATGCTGGACCAGACATTATATTAACTACAGACAGACATGTTATCGTGATGCTGGACCAGACATTATATTAACTACAGACATTATATTAACTACAGACAGACATGTTATCATGATGCTGGACCAGACAGACATGTTATCGTGACGCTGGACCAGACATTATATTAACTACAGACAGACATGTTATCATGATGCTGGACCAGACATTATATTAAACTACAGACAGACATGTTATCGTGATGCTGGACCAGACATTATATTAACTACAGACAGACATGTTATCGTGATGCTGGACCAGACATTATATTAACTACAGACAGACATGTTATCATGATGCTGGACCAGACATGTTATCGTGATGCTGGACCAGACATTAACTACAGACAGACATGTTATCGTGATGCTGGACCAGACATTATATTAACAACAGACAGACATGTTATCGTGATGCTGGACCAGACATTATATTAACTACAGACAGACATGTTATCGTGATGCTGGACCAGACAGACATGTTATCATGATGCTGGACCAGACAGACATGTTATCGTGATGCTGGACCAGACAGACATGTTATCATGATGCTGGACCAGACAGACATGTTATCATGATGCTGGACCAGACATTTTATTAATTACAGAGGACTCTGCTTCCTGGTCTAAAGGAGGAGGGGAGGACTCTGCTTCCTGGCCTAAAGGAGGAGGGGAGGACCCTGCTTCCTGGCCTAAAGGAGGAGGGGAGGACTCTGCTTCCTGGTCTAAAGGAGGGGAGGACTCTGCTTCCTGGTCTAAAGGAGGAGGGGAGGACTCTGCTTCCTGGTCTAAAGGAGGGGAGGACCCTGCTTCCTGGTCTAAAGGAGGAGGGGAGGACCCTGCTTCCTGGTCTAAAGGAGGAGGGGAGGACTCTGCTTCCTGGTCTAAAGGAGGAGGGGAGGACTCTGCTTCCTGGCCTAAAGGAGGAGGGGAGGAGGGGAGGACCGTCTTCTGTTTGCCTAATAACACATTTACACTCCTCAACAACTTATCGGTGTCCGGGTCACGGAGGACGTACCTGCTGCCAGTGGTGCAGCTTAGACAGGTGTTTCTGAACAAGCAGCTCTTTCCTCTGGAGCTCATTACGCAGCTCAGACACATCCTGGAGAGGGGGGAGAGAAGAGAGAGGGGGGAGAGAAGAGAGAGGGGGGAGAGAGAAGAGAGAGGGGGAGACAAGAGAGAGGGGGGAGAAGAGAGAGAGGGGAGAGGAGAGAGGGGGAGAAGAGAGAGGGGAGAAGAGAGAGGGGGAGAAGAGAGAGGGGAGAAGAGAGAGGGGAGAAGAGAGAGGGGGAGAAGAGAGAGAGAAGAAGAGGAGAGAGAGGGGGAGAGGAGAGAGAGAGAGAGAGAGGGGAGAGAAGAGAGAGGGGGGAGAGGAGAGAGAGGGGGAGAGAAGAGAGAGAGGGGAGAGAAGAGAGAGAGACTAGCTGTTAACAGCAGTGGGTAGCCAGAATATCACCATACTGGTGAAGTTCCCCCCCATACATAGAGCTCCAGGGTGAATTACCCCCCTAAGTACAGATCTAAGACCAGCTTCCCCTCCCCCAATCCTAACATTAACCATTAGTGGGGGAAAAATAACACTGACCCAAGATCAGCATCTAGGGGCGACTTCACCCTAATCCATATAGAGCCATCAAATTCTACAACCCAGTTCCACTGGTTTTATCCCTCTCCCATTGTTCCCCTCTAATCAGGGACTGGTTTAGACCTGGGTCACCAGGTGGGTGCTATTAAATGACCAATGAATAACCCCCTGGTATACACAGTATCACCTACCTCTTTGACCACCTGGTCGGGTTTCTGGACTGATAACTGAAGACGCTTCTGCAGGAAGAAACATTCAGTCTGTCTGGCGACATCCAGAAACTTCTGAATACATTGATCCACACCTGGGGAGACAGACAGGTTAGAGACAGACAGGTTAGAGTGAGAGACAGAAACAGACAGGTTAGAGAGAGACAGGTTAGAGAGAGAGAGACAGAAACAGACAGGTTAGAGTGAGAGACAGAAACAGACAGGTTAGAGAGAGACAGGTTAGAGAGAGAGAGACAGAAACAGACAGGTTAGAGTGAGAGACAGAAACAGACAGGTTAGAGACAGATACGTTAGAGAGAGAGACAGAGACAGGTTAGTGAGACACAGACAGACATGCAAGCCAGTTAATTTTAGCTAGATAAGCAATTTAATTTTTTTATAAATGTGTTTCAAACTGTTTACAATGCAACTAGCTCTCCTCTTCCTGAATTACTGAGTGTGCAGGACTTTGCTACAGCCCTGCTGTAAAACACCTGCTCCTACCAACCAGCTGCTCATCTGGACCCTGAATGGCTAAATCAGGTGTGTTAGAACAGGGCTGGAGCAAAACCACGCATACCCTGTCGCTATCCAGGAGGATGGTTGTTGGTCACCTAGGAGCTTGTCTGGGAATATGGTGCCCTTTTGGGTCATGAACTTTACTGGTCTCACCTGTCCGAATTTCCTCCTGGTCGGTTCCGTTCACGTAGTCTTGACTCACTAGGGACGCAAAGCAAGCCTGCCGACACAAGACAACTGGTTAACAGTTCACTACTCAACACTTAGCTAGCTTCAGTAACGCCAGGCCAGAGATACATGTACTTAGCTAGCTTCAGTAACGCCAGGCCAGAGATACATGTACTTAGCTAGCTTCAGTAACACCAGAGATACATGTACTTAGCTAGCTTCAGTAACACCAGGCCAGAGATACATGTACTTAGCTAGCTTCAGTAACACCAGGCCAGAGATACATGTACTTAGCTAGCTTCAGTAACGCCAGGCCAGAGATACATGTACTTAGCTAGCTTCAGTAACGCCAGGCCAGAGATACATGTACTTAGCTAGCTTCAGTAACACCAGAGATACATGTACTTAGCTAGCTTCAGTAACACCAGGCCAGAGATACATGTACTTAGCTAGCTTCAGTAACACCAGGCCAGAGATACATGTACTTAGCTAGCTTCAGTAACACCAGGCCAGAGATACATGTACTTAGCTAGCTTCAGTAACGCCAGGCCAGAGATACATGTACTTAGCTAGCTTCAGTAACACCAGAGATACATGTACTTAGCTAGCTTCAGTAACACCAGGCCAGAGATACATGTACTTAGCTAGCTTCAGTAACGCCAGGCCAGAGATACATGTACTTAGCTAGCTTCAGTAACGCCAGGCCAGAGATACATGTACTTTGCTAGCTTCAGTAACGCCAGAGATACATGTACTTAGCTAGCTTCAGTAACGCCAGGCCAGAGATACATGTACTAGCTATAACATGGTATTAAATACATCACACACATTGGTTTGATTTCCAGGTGCTAGCTAGTATCATTATCGTAGCTATACCACGGCTGGCTAGGCTAACTAGTATCATTACCTTAGCTATACCACGGCTGGCTAGGCTAGCTAGTATCATTACGTTAGCTATACCACGGCTAGCTAGTATCATTACGTTAGCTATACCACGGCTAGCTAGTATCATTACCTTAGCTATACCACGGCTAGCTAGTATCATTACGTTAGCTATACCACGACTAGCTAGTATCATTACCTTAGCTATACCACGGCTAGCTAGTATCATTACCTTAGCTATACCACGGCTAGCTAGTACCATTACCTTAGCTATACCACGGCTAGCTAGTATAAATTACCTTAGCTATACCACGGCTAGCTAGTACCATTACCTTAGCTATACCACGGCTAGCTAGTATCATTACCTTAGCTATACCACGGCTAGCTAGTATCATTACGTTAGCTATACCACGGCTAGCTAGCATCATTACGTTAGCTACACCACGGCTAGCTAGTATCATTACGTTAGCTATACCACGGCTAGCTGGTATCATTACGTTAGCTACACCACGGCTAGCTAGTATCATTACGTTAGCTTTACCACGGCTGGCTAGGCTAGCTAGTATCATTACGTTAGCTACACCACGGCTAGCTAGTATCATTACGTTAGCTACACCACGGCTAGCTGGTATCATTACGTTAGCTTTACCACGGTTAGCTAGGCTAGCTAGTATCATTACGTTAGCTACACCACGGCTAGCTAGTATCATTACGTTAGCTATACCACGGCTAGCTAGTATCAGTACGTTAGCTATACCACGGCTAGCTAGTATCATTACGTTAGCTTTACCACGGCTAGCTAGTATCATTACGTTAGCTATACCACGGCTAGCTAGTATCATTACCTTAGCTATACCACGGCTAGCTAGTATCATTACGTTAGCTACACCACGGCTAGCTAGTATCATTACCTTAGCTATACCACGGCTAGCTAGTATCATTTCGTTAGCTACACCACGGCTAGCTGGTATCATTACGTTAGCTTTACCACGGTTAGCTAGGCTAGCTAGTATCATTACGTTAGCTATACCACGGTTAGCTAGGCTAGCCTAGCTAGCGTCCATCAGGACAGTGGAGTCGTCGCTATCGTACCTCGAAAGAAGCCTCTAGGTCGTCTACCAGAGTGTTGGGGCCCTGGACCCTGTTCCCTGGAGCTCCAGACAGTAGTCCCGGCTGACCCGGGCCACCGACGGGGTGAGGACCAGCTGACTGCTGGCCAGGGAACATCCCGCTGCCCATGGAGGAAGACATATTGGATGGTTGTTTGTACCAGTCGGTGAGGCCGCTGCTCGCAGTGCGCAGGACATGCCACACTCACTGGCTGACGAATTTAATAGATTCTACTAAATGACTAAATAAAAATAAAAAGTTTGATTCAAATAAATGGTTTGCAATTAAAATAAATGTGTAATTTACATGCAGTTATAACAAGACACATTGACCCCAAAAAATGGTTTTATTTAAATGACATGATAATATTGGCAATAATAATATTTTATTGTTTTTGTGTGCAGAAGTGCATAGCAACTTCAGCATTAGAGTTTCTCCCACAACTACTGAGAGAGAGGTTGGTTTACTGACTGTCGCTGAAGACTAGTTTTTACCCTACGTAAACAACGCAAGAACGCTACGCAAAATGACTATCCTGCGTTCTTGCATCCGGTTATAAATCGCAAGGCTGCGTAGTTTTGTTACGCAACAACATTTTGCATAGCTACTTGTAGTTACCGTTCCAAAATAAGATTGCAGTCGACTGTGGTATTTTTTGGAAGCAGTACTTGCAGAATAACTGCAGTATAAATGAACTTATTTTGGATGCAGTTACACTGCACTCTGACTGCAATCGTTTTTTATAAGGGTAGGATACGATATACTTTGTCCATTTACATGAAAATTCAGTTTCTCAATGCATAAGTATGTAGGCTATAAACTAGGCTAGAGAGGGAATTAGTTACATGTCCTGTTGCAGGGGAACGAGGTTGGAAATGTCCTCTTCAGCCCCTCTCTATGCACAGCAGGCTACTACCAGATAACTCAGAATACATCCCAAATGGCATCCTACTCCTTATATAGTGCACTACTTTTGACCAGTCCAATGGGTAGTGGACAAAAAGGGCCTATTCTCTATATATATATATAGTGCACGACTTTTCACCGGTCCTGTGGGTAGTGCACTACTTTTGACCAGACTCCTATGGGTAGGGAATAAGGTGCTATTTGGGAAGCAGTCTGATTCTACACAGTACCACAGTCTCTGTCTCTACAGAATAATCCTTCTCCAGCCAGCTCAGTGTGTGTGTGTGTGTGTCTTCAGGCTTGGTTGGCCAGTCCAGCAGCGAACTCTACCAGTGTTCGTGTCGGTCGCCCAGACATTCCTTTCTTCAGGTAGGGAACCTGGAGAGATACAAACAGTGAGAGAGAATCTACAAAGAGAAAAGTGTATTGTTAAATGTCCAACAGGACAACAGACAGTGTCTCTCAGCAATCCAACCCTTCAGCCTGACAGAACATAGTGTTCTAGAACTAACAGAAGGGGTTGTGGTCATCATAGTGTTCTAGAACTAACAGAAGGGGGTTGTGATCATCATAGTGTTCTAGAACTAACAGAAGGGGTTGTGGTCATCATAGTGTTCTAGAACTAACAGAAGGGGGTTGTGATCATCATAGTGTTCTAGAACTAACAGAAGGGGTTGTGATCATCATAGTGTTCTAGAACTAACAGAAGGGGATGTAATCATCATAGTGTTCTAGAACTAACAGAAGGGGATGTAATCATCATAGTGTTCTAGAACTAACAGAAGGGGTTGTGATCATCATAGTGTTCTAGAACTAACAGAAGGGGATGTAATCATCATAGTGTTCTAGAACTAACAGAAGGGGTTGTGATCATCATAGTGTTCTAGAACTAACAGAAGGGGTTGTGATCATCATAGTGTTCTAGAACTAACAGAAGGGGATGTAATCATCATAGTGTTCTAGAACTAACAGAAGGGGTTGTGATCATCATAGTGTTCTAGAACTAACAGAAGGGGTTGTGATCATCATAGTGTTCTAGAACTAACAGAAGGGGATGTAATCATCATAGTGTTCTAGAACTAACAGAAGGGGGTTGTGATCATCATAGTGTTCTAGAACTAACAGAAGGGGATGTGATCATCATAGTGTTCTAGAACTAACAGAAGGGGATGTAATCATCATAGTGTTCTAGAACTAACAGAAGGGGTTGTAATCATCATAGTGTTCTAGAACTAACAGAAGGGGATGTAATCATCATAGTGTTCTAGAACTAACAGAAGGGGTTGTGATCATCATAGTGTTCTAGAACTAACAGAAGGGGTTGTGATCATCATAGTGTTCTAGAACTAACAGAAGGGGATGTAATCATCATAGTGTTCTAGAACTAACAGAAGGGGTTGTAATCATCATAGTGTTCTAGAACTAACAGAAGGGGTTGTGATCATCATAGTGTTCTAGAACTAACAGAAGTGGTTGTGATCATCATAGTGTTCTAGAACTAACAGAAGGGGTTGTAATCATCATAGTGTTCTAGAACTAACAGAAGGGGTTGTAATCATCATAGTGTTCTAGAACTAACAGAAGGGGATGTAATCATCATAGTGTTCTAGAACTAACAGAAGGGGCTGTAATCATCATAGTGTTCTAGAACTAACAGAAGGGGTTGTGATCATCATAGTGTTCTAGAACTAACAGAAGGGGTTGTGATCATCATAGTGTTCTAGAACTAACAGAAGGGGTTGTGATCATCATAGTGTTCTAGAACTAACAGAAGGGGATGTAATCATCATAGTGTTCTAGAACTAACAGAAGGGGTTGTGATCATCATAGTGTTCTAGAACTAACAGAAGGGGTTGTGATCATCATAGTGTTCTAGAACTAACAGAAGGGGATGTAATCATCATAGTGTTCTAGAACTAACAGAAGGGGTTGTGATCATCATAGTGTTCTAGAACTAACAGAAGGGGTTGTGATCATCATAGTGTTCTAGAACTAACAGAAGGGGGTTGTGATCATCATAGTGTTCTAGAACTAACAGAAGGGGGTTGTGATCATCATAGTGTTCTAGAACTAACAGAAGGGGTTGTGATCATCATAGTGTTCTAGAACTAACAGAAGGGGTTGTGATCATCATAGTGTTCTAGAACTAACAGAAGGGGATGTAATCATCATAGTGTTCTAGAACTAACAGAAGGGGTTGTGATCATCATAGTGTTCTAGAACTAACAGAAGGGGATGTAATCATCATAGTGTTCTATAACTAACAGAAGGGGATGTAATCATCATAGTGTTCTAGAACTAACAGAAGGGGTTGTGATCATCATAGTGTTCTAGAACTAACAGAAGGGGATGTAATCATCATAGTGTTCTAGAACTAACAGAAGGGGTTGTGATCATCATAGTGTTCTAGAACTAACAGAAGGGGATGTAATCATCATAGTGTTCTAGAACTAACAGAAGGGGTTGTGATCATCATTGTGTTCTAGAACTAACAGAAGGGGTTGTGATCATCATAGTGTTCTAGAACTAACAGAAGGGGATGTAATCATCATAGTGTTCTAGAACTAACAGAAGGGGTTGTGATCATCATTGTGTTCTAGAACTAACAGAAGGGGTTGTGATCATCATAGTGTTCTAGAACTAACAGAAGGGGGTTGTGATCATCATAGTGTTCTAGAACTAACAGAAGGGGTTGTGATCATCATAGTGTTCTAGAACTAACAGAAGGGGTTGTGATCATCATAGTGTTCTAGAACTAACAGAAGGGGTTGTGATCATCATAGTGTTCTAGAACTAACAGAAGGGGTTGTGGTCATCATAGTGTTCTAGAACTAACAGAAGGGGTTGTGATCATCATAGTGTTCTAGAACTAACAGAAGGGGATGTAATCATCATAGTGTTCTAGAACTAACAGAAGGGGTTGTGATCATCATAGTGTTCTAGAACTAACAGAAGGGGATGTAATCATCATAGTGTTCTAGAACTAACAGAAGGGGTTGTGATCATCATAGTGTTCTAGAACTAACAGAAGGGGTTGTGATCATCATAGTGTTCTAGAACTAACAGAAGGGGTTGTGATCATCATAGTGTTCTAGAACTAACAGAAGGGGTTGTGATCATCATAGTGTTCTAGAACTAACAGAAGGGGATGTAATCATCATAGTGTTCTAGAACTACAGAAGGGGTTGTGATCGATGTGCCATTCTGATCATGCGCGCCGCGACCGTTATAGCTAGTTCATTAGCTAGCCAGTAACTCCTCCAGTATGTGTTGATGGGTCGTAGCTAGTTCGTAAGCTAAGCTAGCCACTGTAGCTAGCCAGTAACTCCTCCAGTATGTGTTGATGGGTCGTAGCTAGTTCGTAAGCTAAGCTAGCCACTGTAGCTAGCCAGTAACTCCTCCAGTATGTGTTGATGTGTTGTAGCTAGTTTGTTAGCTAAGCTAGCCACTGTAGCTAGCCAGTAACTCCTCCAGTATGTGTTGATGTGTTGTAGCTAGTTTGTTAGCTAAGCTAGCCACTGTAGCTAGCCAGTAACTCCTCCAGTATGTGTTGATGTGTCATAGCTAGTTCGTAAGCTAAGCTAGCCACTGTAGCTAGCCAGTAACTCCTCCAGTATGTGTTGATGTGTCGTAGCTAGTTCGTAAGCTAAGCTAGCCACTGTAGCTAGCCAGTAACTCCTCCAGTATGTGTTGATGTGTCATAGCTAGTTCGTAAGCTAAGCTCGCCACTGTAGCTAGCCAGTAACTCCTCCAGTATGTGTTGTAGCTAGTTCGTACGCTAAGCTAGCCACTGTAGCTAGCCAGTGACTCCTCCAGTATGTGTTGATGTGTTGTAGCTAGTTCGTAAGCTAAGCTAGCCACTGTAGCTAGCCAGTAACTCCTCCAGTATGTGTTGATGGGTCGTAGCTAGTTCGTACGCTAAGCTAGCCACTGTAGCTAGCCAGTAGCTCCTCCAGTATGTGTTGACGGGTCGTAGCTAGTTCGTAAGCTAAGCTAGCCACTGTAGCTAGCCAGTAACTCCTCCAGTATTTGTGACGTCATTTCACAGGAAGCTGTAGAGGTCAATACGAAATGGCACTTCTGCAGCCAAATATCTTCTTCATTCATTTGTTTAAGTTTTTAAAGGATGAACTGACCTGGTATGATGATGCATTGATCAGTTCTACAGTTTAAAGCCGTTATTTTAGCGTTTTCCCCCCCCAAAGTCAACCTTTAAACTGCAGTGTTTTATGTTGTACATGTTTTAAGCTTTGTGTGCTGCCATTTTGGCCAGGTCTCTTTTGCAAAATATATTTAAATCTCAATGAGACGAACCTGGTAAAATCAATACAAAAATCAAAACAGCTCTAAAATATCAATGTTCCAGAAGGCTGCCGTACCTCGTCCTTATTGGTCATCACCCCGGCGATGTCCAGGTGCGCCCAATGAGGGGCCGTCACAAACTCCCTCAGAAACGCTGCCGCAGTGCAGGCCCCGCCAGAACTACACACACACACACACACACACACACACACACACACACACACACACACACACACACACACACACACACACAGGTTAAGAAGATGGCATTAACACAGAAATTGTTTAGGGCTGTTTCTAGATGTTACCTCTGTGTGTGTGTGTGTGTGTGTGTTCTTACCGGCTGTACTTGCCGACGTTGTTGAGGTCAGCCAGCTGGCAGTCAGTGACCTGTCTGGTGTAATGTTGAAACAACGGCATCCTCCAGACCCTGTCTCCCGTCACCACACTGGCCTATCACAGAGAGAGAACATCCCACTGGCCTATCACAGAGAGAGAACACCACACTGGCCTATCACAGAGAGAGAACATCCCACTGGCCTATCACAGAGAGAGAACATCCCACTGGCCTATCACAGAGAGAGAACATCACACTGGCCTATCACAGAGAGAGAACATCACACTGGCCTATCACAGAGAGAGAACATCACACTGGCCTATCACAGAGAGAGAACATCACACTGGCCTATCACAGAGAGAGAACATCCCACTGGCCTAACACAGAGAGAGAACATCACACTGGCCTATCACAGAGAGAGAACATCACACTGGCCTATCACAGAGAGAGAACATCCCACTGGCCTAACACAGAGAGAGAACATCACACTGGCCTATCACAGAGAGAGAACATCCCACTGGCCTAACACAGAGAGAGAACATCCCACTGGCCTATCACAGAGAGAGAACATCACACTGGCCTAACACAGAGAGAGAACATCCCACTGGCCTATCACAGAGAGAGAACATCCCACTGGCCTATCACAGAGAGAGAACATCACTTCACACTTTGTATCCTGAATACAACATGTTATGTTTGGGTCAAATCCAATACAACACATCACTGAGTACCACTCACCCATATTATCTAGCATAGTGGTGGCTGCATCATGTTATGAGGTATGCTTGTCATCGTTAAGAACTGGGGGAGTTTTTCAGGATGAAAAATAAACAGAATGGAGCTACGCACAGGCAACATCCTAGAGGGAAAACCTGGTTCAGTCAGCTTTTCCACCAGACAGGGAGATGAATTCACCTTTCAGCAGTTACTTAAAATCTATGGTCAGACCTGAAACTGGTTGTCTAGCAATGATCTACAACCAATGTGACAGAGCCTGAATAGATAAAAAATGGGCAAATGTTGCACAATCCAGGTGTGGAAAGCTCTCAGAGAATTACCCAGAAAGACTCACAGCTGTAATCGTTGCCAAAAGGTGTTTCTACAAAGTATTGACTCAGGGGTGTGAATACTTATGTAAATTAGATATTTCAGCATTTCATTATCAATAAAATGTAACAATTTCTAAAAAAATATATAAAATATTATTAAAATATGTAAATCAAGGGCCTTAACACCACAAACAGACAACACACGGGGGGCATTTACACATGTGTTGCCCTCTTCATACAGTTGCAGGAAAAACGAATTACAGATCTTTTCTGTTCACGTCTTATGATAATATGGTGCAAAATAATGGGGTTTTTTTCAAAACAAAAGTTCAATACATTTTAGTTGATTTCAAAAAACGTGAGACATTTTGATAGAAGAACCCAACGTACCCGATTATAATACAGGATGGGTTTTTCAGTATTGTCACATCCTGACCAGTAAAAGAGGTTATTTGTTATTGTAGTTTGGTCAGGGTGTGGCAGGGGGTGTTTGTTTTATGTGTTTTCGGGGTTTTTGGTTTATGTTCTATGTTATCTATTTCTATTTGTTTATCTAGTTTTTTATTTCTATGTTGGGTTTTAGCAATGACCTCCAATTAGAGGCAGCTGGTTGTCGTTGTCTCTAATTGGAGGCCATATTTAGTTGGGTTTGTTTTCTCTTTGTGTTTTGTGGGTGGTTGTTTCCAGTATAGTCTGTGCACCTTACTGGACTGTTTTTGTCGTTTGTTTATTTTGTGATTACGTGTTTTTTCTTTAATAAATAAATAAGATGAGCACTTTACCCGCTGCGTTTTGGTCCCCCTTCATCGACACTTGTGACAAGTATACTGTGTGTGTGTGTGTGTGTGTGTGTGTGTGCGTGTGTGTGTTACCTTGTGAAGCTGTTCCCAGAGCCAGTCAGAGTTGGTGAAGACTCCTGTCGCTGCTGAACCCAGAGCAACATCCATCGCTCCTGAGAGATGACAGGTGAAAACACGAGTGACCAATAGACTAGCGGTTTAGCGACCAGCGATGGCTCTCTCTCTCACGGTGTACTAACCGGTCAGGGTGGCAGCGTTGACGATGGCCCTGGGGTTGAAGCTGTGAGCGTAACAGAGAGCATCTGCCAGGATCAACCTTCCCACTGCGTCCGTGTTGTCCACCTACACACACTAAATACTTCATTGGATGTAAACACACACACACACCTGTGTGGTTTAGTAGCCACGGTAACACACACACGTATGGTTTAGTAGCCACGGTAACACACACACACGTATTGCTTAGTGGCCACGGTAACACACACACACACACACACACACACACACATATACACACACACACACACACTAAATACTTCATTTGATGTAAACACACACACCTGTGTGGTTTAGTAGCCACGGTAACAAAGACCTGTATGGTTTAGTAGCCACGGTAACACACACACACACACACCTGTATGGTATAGTAGCCATGTTAACACACACACACACACACACACACACACACACACACACACACACACACACACACACACACCTGTATGGTTTAGTAGCCATGGTAACAAAGACCTGTATGGTTTAGTAGCCATGGTAACAATAACCTGTATGGTTTTGTAGCCACGGTAACAAATACATATATGGTTTAGTAGCCACGGTAACACACACACACACACACACACACACACACCTGTATGGTTTAGTAGCCACGGTAACAAATACCTGTATGGTTTAGTAGCCACGGTAACAAATACCTGTATGGTTTAGTAGCCACGGTAACAAATACCTGTATGGTTTAGTAGCCACGGTAACAAATACCTGTATGGTTTAGTAGCCACGGTAACAAATACCTGTATGGTTTAGTAGCCACGGTAACAAATACCTGTATGGTTTTGCCGTTCTTGGCGGTGACGACGTCTCCAGGCTTGTTGGCTTTCCCACTGGGCATGTTCTCACAGAGAGGTGCTAGACCTGGGGGTCAATAACACACATTACTACTTCCTGTCTAGAAACTTCCAGGAGACGAGCTGCAGGTCAAACTAGAAACTTCTAGGAGACGAGCTGCAGGTCAAAATATATAGTGTTTGTTTACATGGTTTACCAGCATTGGAGTAAAACAAGCTTATATTTTTGGAGAGAAACCCTCCTGTAGGTTTTAACTCCAACCCTGTTCCTGGAGAGATACCCCTCCTGGAGGTTTTAACTCCAACCCTGTTCCTGGAGAGATACCCTCCTGGAGGTTTTAACTCCAACCCTGTTCCTGGAGAGATACCCTCCTGGAGGTTTTACTGACAGTAGTTCTCCAGGGACAGGGTTGGAGTTAAAACCTCCAGGAGGGTATCTCTCCAAGAACAGGGTTGGAGTTAAAACCTCCAGGAGGGTATCTCTCCAGGAACAGGGATGGGGAGCCCTGCTCTAGACAGTGATTGGCTTAACGTGTCACGTCGCCGAAAAAAGCTCACCTATGATGTTGATTGGCAGATTGAGGGCCGCTGCCGTGACGATGGCGGAACACACAGTGGCGGCTCCGCCCATATCAGCCCTCATAGCGTCCATACCTGACGAAGGCTTTAGACTGATCCCACCACTAGACAGACAGACAGACAGACAGACAGACAGACAGACAGACAGACAGACAGACAGACAGACAGACAGACAGACAAGGGGAGAGGACAGACAGACAGACAGACAGACAGACAGACAGACAGACAGACAGACAGACAGACAGGCAGGCAGGCAGGCAGGCAGGCAGGCAGGCAGGCAGGCAGGCAGGGGGAGAGGACAGACAGACAGACAGACAGACAGACAGACAGACAGAGAGTAAGTAACAGTTAACATTTGTATCAATTAAATGACACTAGGAATCTTTAAAAAAACAAAAAAAACGGCAGCTGATATTTTAACCACTAGTGTGTCCAACACCGTGAATAGAGCACCCTGATTGGACAGCGGTGACGCGTGTGTGTACCTGTCAAAGGTGATGCCCTTGCCCACCAGCAGTAGAGGACGCTGAGTGTTGTCAGGACAACCGTTGTAGTGTAGCTCCAGGAAGACCGGCGGTTCCTCTGAGCCTAAAACGACAACAAAATCAAAAACGTTTATTTGTCACGTGTCACAGCAGGGGTATAAACGGTACAGTGCAATGGTTTCTGAGAGTTCTCCTCTCAACGGTAAACAACATCAACAACAAAACCTGTTGAGTAAGACAATAACTTTACATTTCCTTGTAAATATTATGTCGCTGGAAGGGATGGCTGCTGTTTTACGGGCTTCCAACCAATTGGGTTATTTTGTGTGTTTATTCACATTGTTTGTAACTTATTTTGTACGTAATGTTGCTGTTACCGTCTCTTCGGACCGAAAAGAGCTTCTGGATATCAGCACTGGGATTACTCACCTCGAACTGGATAAAGATTATTGTTTCGTTAACGAGTCCAACGCGAAAGGATATACTGCTTCTCCGAGACCCAAGTCCCCGTCATTCACGTGACGACGGAAATGCAGGTGGGCGGAGATCGGGGTGCCTTGAGAGAATTGGTCGGCGATTGGTTAGCCTCTACCATAAGCTTATCAGAAATCCCGCTCTGCCCTCAGTCGAACCATCAAACAACCAAAGCGTCAACACAGGACTAAGATTGAATTATACTACACCGGCTCTGACGCTCGTCGGATGTGGCAGGGCTTGAAAACTATTACGGACTACAAAGGGAAGCACAGCCGCTAGCTGCCCAGTGACACAAGCCTACCAGACGAGCTAAACTAATTCTATGCTCGTTTCGAGGCAAATAACACTGAAGCATGCATGAGAGCATCAGCTGTTCCGGAAGACTGTGCGATCACGTTCTCCGTAGCAGATGTGAGTAAGACCTTTAAACAGGTCAACATTCACAAGGCCGCAGGGCCAGACGGATTACCAGGACGTGTACTGCGAGCATGCGCTGACCAACTGGCAATTGTCTTCACTTACATTTTCCACCTCTCCCTGACCGAGTCTGTAATACCAACATGTTTCAAGCAGACCATCATAGTCCCTGTGCCCAAGAACACTAAGGTAACCTGCCTAAATGACTACCGAAGTAAGCATTTCACTGTGAGGTCTACTACACCTGTTGTATTCAGCATTTCACTGTGAGGTGAGGTCTACTACACCTGTTGTATTCAGCATTTCACTGTGAGGTCTACTACACCTGTTGTATTCAGCATTTCACTGTGAGGTCTACTACACCTGTTGTATTCAGCATTTCACTGTGAGGTCTACTACACCTGTTGTATTCAGCATTTCACTGTGAGGTCTACTACACCTGTTGTATTCAGCATTTCACTGTGAGGTCTACTACACCTGTTGTATTCAGCATTTCACTGTGAGGTCTACTACACCTGTTGTATTCAGCATTTCACTGTGAGGTCTACTACACCTGTTGTATTCAGCATTTCACTGTGAGGTCTACTACACCTGTTGTATTCAGCATTTCACTGTGAGGTCTACTATACCTGTTGTATTCAGCATTTCACTGTAAGGTCTACTACACCTGTTGTATTCAGCATTTCACTGTGAGGTCTACTACACCTGTTGTATTCAGCATTTCACTGTGAGGTCTACTACACCTGTTGTATTCAGCATTTCACTGTGAGGTCTACTACACCTGTTGTATTCGGCGCTTTGTGACAAATAACATTTGACTTGAAATAGAAAATATTACCTTTAGAAACACTGAGGAAAGCTCCCATCTGCTGCTCCTCTATCCACTCTTGAGACCTGCACACACACACACACACACACACACACACACACACACACACACACACACACACACACACACACACACACACACACACACACACACACACACACACACACACACACACACACACTTGTTAATGACCCCCCCAGTCCCTCCTCCCCTGTCCCTCCCTCCAGTCCCTCCTCCCCCCAGTCCCTCCTCCCCCCAGTCCCTCCCCCCCAGTCCCTCCTCCCTCCCAGTCCCTCTCCCCCCCTCCCCCCAGTCCCTCCCTCCCAGTCCCTCTCCCCTCCAGTCCCTCCACTCCAGTCCCTTCCCCCAGTCCCTCCCCCCAGTCCCTCCCCCCAGTCCCTCCTCCCCCCAGTCCCTCCACTCCAGTCCCTCCCCCCAGTCCCTCCCCCCAGTCCCTCCTCCCCCCAGTCCCTCCTCCCCCCAGTCCCTCCACTCCAGTCCCTCCCCCCAGTCCCTCTCCCCTCCAGTCCCTCCCCCCAGTCCCTCCTCCCCCCAGTCCCTCCCCCCAGTCCCTCTCCCCTCCAGTCCCTCTCCCCTCCAGTCCCTCCCCCCAGTCCCTCCACCCCTCTCTCCCCTCAGTCCCTCCTCCCCCCAGTCCCTCCTCCCCCCAGTACCTCTTATGGACGGTAACGTGGTCGGCGTAGGGAAGCAGTCTGTTCGTGATGGTGTCAGCGAAGACTGACGGAGTGACATGATTGGCTGGAGCTTCCATTAGGTAACGGGCCAAGTTCTGCCCTTCTCCGTACAACACGCCCTTCTCCCATCCAGACACACAGCCACTGGACACACACACACACACACACACACACACACACACACACACACACACACACAGGTTAGACTCAGCCACTGGACACACACACACACACACACAGGTTAGAGAGACTCAGTGGACGTCCGTGTGTGTGTGTGTGTGTGTGTGTGTGTGTGTGTGTGTGTGTGTGTGTGTGTGTGTGTGTGTGTGTGTGTTCACCTGCCGTGCAGTTTTGTGGTGACTCTGGTCTTCTTCTTGGTTTTCAGGTCATCGTAAGTAAACAGCCCCAGAACAGCTCCCTCTGCTGCCGACTGGCTGTCATTACACCCATCCA
>NW_021822690.1:132584-137584 GCF_901001165.1 Salmo trutta
CAACCAGTCAACACAACCAGTCAACACACAGTCAACACACACAGTCAACACACACAGTCAACACATGTATAATGGGGGGGGACTAGGTAGCTTGTTATCCTTTATTAAACTATAACTATGTGTAATGGGTCGTCAGGGGGACTAGGTAGCTTGTTATCCTTTATTAAACTATAACTATGTGTAATGGGTCGTCAGGGGGACTAGGTAGCTTGTTATTCAGCCTTTATTAAAACGTACCTTTCTGTCGTTCCGGTTGTTTTGTGCCACAGAGAAGTACCGACACCGGGGTCTCATCGTTCCCCACAACACCGCTCGACTTATTAACAACCGCATCTTGTCTGGGTTTTAATATTTCCGTTTCCCTCCTGGTTGGGGTGAAAGTGAGATTGATCAGAGTAATACTGTAGTTAGTTTATTATTAACACGTTGGGAAAGGTTGCCTTCCGACCTTAACACTGTCGCATAAACTGTGACGTCAATAGTAAGCGACTCCAACTGGCTGGTTTTTCTTCTTTGAATTTTTCCAGTTTTATAATAATTGAACTGTTGTCGCCACCTACTGACGGGGGTTTGCGAAACATTACCAAATTAATCTCTTCAGAAACCAAAATACTAAACATTATGGATTCTTATTAATAAACAAGTTTTATTAACTTAACTTTCATATATATATATATATATATATATATATATATATATATATATATATATATATATATAGAGAGAGAGAGAGAGAGAGAGAGAGAGAGAGAGAGAGAGAGAGAGAGAGACAGAGAGACAGAGAGAGAGAGACAGAGAGAGAGAGAGAGATACACACATTAGATGTACACATACATTTGAAGTCGGAAGTTTACATACACTTTAGCCAAGTACATTTAAACTCCGTTTTTCACAATTCCTGACATTTAATCCTAGTAAAAATTCCCTGTCTTAGGTCAGTTAGGATCACCACTTTATTTTAAGAATGTGAAATGTCAGAATAATAGTAGAGAGATTGATTTATTTCAGCTTTTATTTCTTTCATCACATTCCCAGTGGGTCAGAAGTTTACATACACTCATTTAGTATTTGGTAGCATTGCCTTTAAATTGTTTAACTTGGGTTAAATGTTTCGGGTCACCTTCTACAAGCTTCCCACAATAAGTTGGGTGAATGTTGGCCCATTCCTCCTGACAGAGCTGGTGTAACTGAGTCAGGTTTGTAGGCCTCCTTGCTCGCACACGCTTTTTCAGTTCTGCCCACAAATTTCCTATAGGATCAAGGTCAGGGCTTTGTGATGGCCACTCCAATACCTTGACTTTGTTGTCCTTAAGCCATTTTGCCACAACTTTGGAAGTATGCTTGGGGTCATCGTCCATTTGGAAGACCCATTTGCGACCAAGCTTTAACTTCCTGACTGATGTCTTGAGATGTTGCTTCAATATATCCACATAATTTTCCTCCCTCATGATGCCATCTATTTTGTGAAGTGCACCAGTCCCTCCTGCAGCAAAGCACCCCCACAACATGATGCTGCCACCCCCATGCTTCACGGTTGGGATGGTGTTCTTCGGCTTGCAAGCCTCCCCCTTTTTCCTCCAAACATAACGACGGTCATTATGGCCAAACAGTTCTATTTCTGTTTCATCAGACCAGAGGACATTTCTCCAAAAAGTATGATCTTTATCCCCATGTGCAGTTGCAAACCGTACTCTGGTTTTTTTTATGGCGGTTTTGGAGCAGTGGCTTCTTCCTTGCTGAGCGGCCTTTCAGGTTATGTCGATATAGGACTCGTTTTACTGTGGATATAGATACTTTTGTACCTGTTTCCTCCACATCTTCACATGGGCCAGTGTTGATTACAATTTCTATAGACAGTAGATAGACCCAGTGTAGATTACAGCTTCTATAGACAGTAGATAGATCCAGTGTAGATTACAGCTTCTATAGACAGTAGATAGACCCAGTGTAGATTACAGCTTCTATAGACAGTAGATAGACCCAGTGTAGATTACAGCTTCTATAGACAGTAGATAGACCCAGTGTAGATTACAGCTTCTATAGACAGTAGATAGATCCAGTGTAGATTACAGCTTCTATAGACAGTAGATAGACCCAGTGTAGTGTAGATTACAGCTTCTATAGACAGTAGATAGACCCAGTGTAGATTACAGCTTCTACAGACAGTAGAAAGACCCAGTGTAGATTACAGCTTCTATAGACAGTAGATAGACCCAGTGTAGATTACAGCTTCTATAGACAGTAGATAGACCCAGTGTAGATTACAGCTTCTATAGACAGTAGATAGATCCAGTGTAGATTACAGCTTCTATAGACAGTAGATAGATCCAGTGTAGATTACAGCTTCTATAGACAGTAGATAGACCCAGTGTAGATTACAGCTTCTATAGACAGTAGATAGACCCAGCGTAGATTACAGCTTCTATAGACAGTAGATAGACCCAGTGTAGTGTAGATTACAGCTTCTATAGACAGTAGATAGACCCAGTGTAGATTACAGCTTCTATAGACAGTAGATAGACCCAGTGTAGTGTAGATTACAGCTTCTATAGACAGTAGATAGACCCAGTGTAGTGTAGATTACAGCTTCTATAGACAGTAGATAGACCCAGTGTAGATTACAGCTTCTATAGACAGTAGATAGATCCAGTGTAGTGTAGATTACAGCTTCTATAGACAGTAGATAGACCCAGTGTAGATTACAGCTTCTACAGACAGTAGATAGACCCAGTGTAGATTACAGCTTCTATAGACAGTAGATAGACCCAGTGTAGATTACAGCTTCTATAGACAGTAGATAGATCCAGTGTAGATTACAGCTTCTATAGACAGTAGATAGACCCAGTGTAGATTACAGCTTCTATAGACAGTAGATAGACCCAGTGTAGATTACAGCTTCTATAGACAGTAGAATAGATCCAGTGTAGATTACAGCTTCTATAGACAGTAGATAGATCCAGTGTAGATTACAGCTTCTATAGACAGTAGATAGACCCAGTGTAGATTACAGCTTCTATAGACAGTAGATAGACCCAGTGTAGATTACAGCTTCTATAGACAGTAGATAGATCCAGTGTAGATTACAGCTTCTATAGACAGTAGATAGACCCAGTGTAGTGGTAGATACAGCCTTCTATAGACAGTAGATAGATCCAGTGTAGATTACAGCGTCTATAGACAGTAGATAGATCCAGTGTAGATTACAGCTTCTATAGACAGTAGATAGACCCAGTGTAGATTACAGCTTCTATAGACAGTAATAGACCCAGTGTAGATTACAGCTTCTATAGACAGTAGAGAGAACCAGTGTAGAATTACAGCTTCTATAGACAGTAGATAGACCCAGTGTAGATTACAGGCTTCTATAGACAGTAGATGATATCCAGTTGTAGATTCAGCTTCTATAGACAGTAGATAGACCCAGTGTAGTGAGATTAACAGCTGCTTAGACAGTAGATAGATCCAGTGTAGATTACAGCTTCTATAGACAGTAGATAGACCCAGTGTAGTGTAGATTACAGCTTCTATAGACAGTAGATAGACCCAGTGTAGATTACAGCTTCTATAGACAGTAGATAGATCCAGTGTAGATTACAGCTTCTATAGACAGTAGATAGACCCAGTGTAGATTAAAGCTTCTATAGACAGTAGATAGACCCAGTGTAGTGTAGATTACAGCTTCTATAGACAGTAGATAGACCCAGTGTAGATTACAGCTTCTATAGACAGTAGATAGATCCAGTGTAGATTACAGCTTCTATAGACAGTAGATAGACCGCAGTGTAGATTACAGCTTCTATAGACGGTGTAGTGTAGATTACAGCTTCTATAGACAGTAGATAGACCCAGTGTAGATTACAGCTTCTATAGACAGTAGATAGATCCAGTGTAGATTACAGCTTCTATAGACAGTAGATAGACCCAGTGTAGATTACAGCTTCTATAGACAGTAGATAGACCCAGTGTAGTGTAGATTACAGCTTCTATAGACAGTAGATAGACCCAGTGTAGATTACAGCTTCTATAGACAGTAGATAGATCCAGTGTAGATTACAGCTTCTATAGACAGTAGATAGACCCAGTGTAGATTACAGCTTCTATAGACAGTAGATAGACCCAGTGTAGTGTAGATTACAGCTTCTATAGACAGTAGATAGACCCAGTGTAGTGTAGATTACAGCTTCTATAGACAGTAGATAGACCCAGTGTAGTGTAGATTACAGCTTCTATAGACAGTAGATAGACCCAGTGTAGATTACAGCTTCTATAGACAGTAGATAGACCCAGTGTAGATTACAGCTTCTATAGACAGTAGATAGATCCAGTGTAGTGTAGATTACAGCTTCTATAGACAGTAGATAGATCCAGTGTAGATTACAGCTTCTATAGACAGTAGATAGACCCAGTGTAGATTACAGCTTCTATAGACAGTAGATAGACCCAGTGTAGATTACAGCTTCTATAGACAGTAGATAGACCCAGTGTAGTGTAGATTACAGCTTCTATAGACAGTAGATAGATCCAGTGTAGATTACAGCTTCTATAGACAGTAGATAGACCCAGTGTAGATTACAGCTTCTATAGACAGTAGATAGACCCAGTGTAGATTACAGCTTCTATAGACAGTAGAAAGACCCAGTGTAGATTACAGCTTCTATAGACAGTAGATAGACCCAGTGTAGTGTAGATTACAGCTTCTATAGACAGTAGATAGACCCAGCGTAGATTACAGCTTCTATAGACAGTAGATAGACACAGTGTAGTGTAGATTACAGCTTCTATAGACAGTAGATAGACCCAGTGTAGATTACAGCTTCTATAGACAGTAGATAGACCCAGTGTAGATTACAGCTTCTATAGACAGTAGATAGACCCAGTGTAGTGTAGATTACAGCTTCTATAGACAGTAGATAGACCCAGTATAGTGTAGATTACAGCTTCTATAGACAGTAGATAGACCCAGTGTAGATTACAGCTTCTATAGACAGTAGATAGACCCA
>NW_021822690.1:142906-167906 GCF_901001165.1 Salmo trutta
GAGGAGAGGAGAGGAGAGGAGAGGAGAAGAGATGGTCAGGTGGTGTGTGAGATATGGGCTTGTATTACCATCCTCCTGGGTACTAGAAATAGGTAATAGGAACATTACCAAGGTAGTTCCCCGTGAGGTCAAAGGTTATTTCAGGGTTAGAATTAGGGTGAAGGTTACGGTTAGGTTTGGGGTTTGGGGGAAAATAGGATTTTGAATGGAAGTAAATGTTTGGTCCCCACAAAGATAGTAAAATGTGTGTGTGTGTGTGTGTGTGTGTGTGTGTACCTGCTATGGTGTTCCAGATGTAGAGTCCAGCGGGGCCTTTAATGCTCTGGTAGGGAACCTGATACACAGAGAGTTACACTATAACACCACACACACACACACACACACACACACACACACACACACACACACACACACACACACACACACACACACACACAGAGAGAGTTACACTATAACACCACACACACACACACACACACACACACACACACACACACACACACACACACACACACACACACACACACACAGAGAGATACACTATAACACCACACACACACACACACACACACACACACACACACACACACACACAGAGAGTTACACTATAACACCACACACACACACACACACACACACACACACACACACACACACACACACACAGGTTAGACTCAGCCACTGGACACACACACACACACAGAGCACCTACCTTGCGTGCGTTGTAGATAGAGAAGGAGAGGCTGAGCAGAGCGAACCCCACGGCCACCAACAGGAAGACGATCACCATCACATGGAGACCTGTGTTCAGGGTCTGTACCAGAGTAGGGAAGACTGGACACACACACACACACACACACACACACACACAGGCCCATGAGGGGTCAGGGGCAGGTGCCCCCTCAGATTTGTCCTTTTTTCAGATGTTAAATTATTTACAAAAACTTTTTAAGTAGTAGATATCCCCCATAACAGTCTGAAGTAGATATCCCCATAACAGTCTGTAGTAGATATCCCCATAACAGTCTGTAGTAGATATCCCCATAACAGTCTGTAGTAGATATCCCCATAACAGTCTGTAGTAGATATCCCCCATAACAGTCTGTAGTAGATATCCCCATAACAGTCTGTAGTAGATATCCCCCCATAACAGTCTGTAGTAGATATCCCCATAACAGTCTGTAGTAGATATCCCTCATAACAGTCTGTAGTAGATATCCCCATAACAGTCTGTAGTAGATATCCCCCCATAACAGTCTGTAGTAGATATCCCCCATAACAGTCTGTAGTAGATATCCCCCATAACAGTCTGTAGTAGATATCCCCCCATAACAGTCTGTAGTAGATATCCCCCATAACAGTCTGTAGTAGATATCCCCATAACAGTCTGTAGTAGATATAACCATAACAGTCTGTAGTAGATATCCCCATAACAGTCTGTAGTAGATATCCCCATAACAGTCTGTAGTAGATATCCCCATAACAGTCTGTAGTAGATATCCCCATAACAGTCTGTAGTAGATATCCCCCATAACAATCTGTAGTAGATATCCCCATAACAGTCTGTAGATATCCCCATAACAGTCTGTAGTAGATATCCCCATAACAGTCTGTAGTAGATATCCCCATAACAGTCTGTAGTAGATATCCCCATAACAGTCTGTAGTAGATATCCCCATAACAGTCTGTAGTAGATATCCCCATAACAGTCTGTAGTAGATATCCCCCATAACAGTCTGTAGTAGATATCCCCCATAACAGTCTGTAGTAGATATCCCCATAACAGTCTGTAGTAGATATCCCCATAACAGTCTGTAGTAGATATCCCCATAACAGTCTGTAGTAGATATCCCCATAACAGTCTGTAGTAGATATCCCCATAACAGTCTGTAGTATATATCCCCCATAACGGTCTGTAGTAGATATCCCCATAACAGTCTGTAGTAGATATCCCCATAACAGTCTGTAGTAGATATCCCCATAACAGTCTGTAGTAGATATCCCCATAAAGGTCTGTAGTAGATATCCCCATAACAGTCTGTAGTAGATATCCCCATAACATTCTGTAGTAGATATCCCCCATAACAGTCTGTAGTAGATATCCCCATAACAGTCTGTAGTAGATATCCCCATAACAGTCTGCAGTAGATATCCCCATAACAGTCTGTAGTAGATATCCCCATAACAGTCTGTAGTAGATATCCCCATAACAGTCTGTAGTAGATATCCCCATAACAGTCTGTAGTAGATATCCCCATAACAGTCTGTAGTAGATATCCCCATAACAGTCTGTAGTAGATATCCCCCATAACAGTCTGTAGTAGATATCCCCCATAACAGTCTGTAGTAGATATCCCCATAACAGTCTGTAGTAGATATCCCCATAACAGTCTGTAGTAGATATCCCCATAACAGTCTGTAGTAGATATCCCCATAACAGTCTGTAGTAGATATCCCCATAACAGTCTGTAGTAGATATCCCCATAACAGTCTGTAGTAGATGTCCCCATAACAGTCTGTAGTAGATATCCCCATAACAGTCTGTAGTAGATATCCCCATAACAGTCTGTAGTAGATGTCCCCATAACAGTCTGTAGTAGATATCCCCATGACAGTCTGTAGTAGATATCCCCATAACAGTCTGTAGTAGATATCCCCATAACAGTCTGTAGTAGATATCCCCATAACAGTCTGTAGTAGATATCCCCATAACAGTCTGTAGTAGATATCCCCATAACAGTCTTTAGTAGATATCCCCATAACAGTCTGTAGTAGATATCCCCATAACAGTCTGTAGTAGATATCCCATAACAGTCTGTAGTAGATATCCCCATAACAGTCTGTAGTAGATATCCCCATAACAGTCTGTAGTAGATATCCCCCATAACAGTCTGTAGTAGATATCCCCATAACAGTCTGTAGTAGATATCCCCCATAACAGTCTGTAGTAGATATCCCCATAACAGTCTGTAGTAGATATCCCATAACAGTCTGTAGTAGATCCCCCACTAACAGTCCTGTAGTAGATATCCCCATAACAGTCTGTAGTAGATATCCCCATTACACAGTCTGTAGTAGATATCCCCCTTAACAGTCTGTAGTAGATATCCCCCATAACAGTCTGTAGTAGATATCCCCATAACAGTCTGTAGTAGATATCCCCATACGTCTGTAGTGATATCCCATAACAGTCTGTAGTAGATATCCCCATACAGTCTGTCGTTAGCTATCCCCCATAACAGTACTGTAGTAGATATCCCCCATAACAGGTCTGTAGTAGATATCTCCATAACAGTCTGTAGTAGATTCCCCATAACAGTCTGTAGTAGATATCCCCCACTACGATCTTAGTAGGATATCCCCCATAACAGTCTGTAGTAGATATCCCCATAACAGTCTGTAGTAGATATCCCCATAACAGTCTGTAGTAGCTATCCCCCATAACAGTCTGTAGTAGTATCCCCCATAACATCTGTAGTAGATATCCATAACAGTCGTATTAGATATCCCCCATCCCCATAACAGTCTGTAGTAGATATCCCCCATAACAGTCTGTAGTAGATATCCCCCATAACAGTCTGTAGTAGATATCCCCCATAACAGTCTGTAGTAGATATCCCCATAACAGTCTGTAGTAGATATCCCCATAACAGTCTGTAGTAGATATCCTCCATAACAGTCTGTAGTAGATATCCCCTACGTCTGTAGATATCCCCATAACAGTCTGTAGTAGATATCCCCCCATAACAGTCTGTAGTAGATATCCCCATAACCAGTCTGTAGTAGATATCCCCATAACAGTCTGTAGTAGATATCCCCATAACGTCTGTAGTTAGATATCCCCATAACAGTCTGTAGTAGATATCCCCATAACAGTCTGTAGTAGATATCCCCATAACAGTCTGTAGTAGATATCCCCCATAACAGTCTGTAGTATAATCCCCCATAACAGTCTGTAGTAGAATCCCCCATAACAGTCTGTAGATCTCCCCATAACAGTCTGTAGTAGATATCCCCATAACAGTCTGTAGTAGATATCCCCCATAACAGTCTGTAGTAGATATCCCCATAACAGTCTGTAGTTGATATCCCCCATAACAGTCTGTAGTAGTTATCCCCCATAACAGTCTGTAGTAGATATCCTCCATAACAGTCTGTAGTAGATATCCCCATAACAGTCTGTAGTAGATATCCCCATAACAGTCTGTAGTAGATATCCCCCATAACAGTCTGTAGTAGTTATCTTCCTTACTGTATATCTTGGCGCTGCGGTTTCCCAGTCCACACCTCCTGGTCTTCTGACCCTGGAACAGCCCGTAGTAAATGTGTCCCGTGAACTTGTCCAGTTCAGAACAGTTGGCGCTGACCAGCTCTGCTCCGGTACCGCACAGGATCCTTCCGCTGACCCAATGCTCCGTCGCCAGCGCCGCCAGCAGCAGGGTGGCGGAGAGCGCGCAGAGCAGCGTCGCCAAGGAAAAAGTCAAACGTTTCCACAGCGATGGCATGGCATGCGGTCTGTCAGGGTTGCCTGGGTTTTAGATAAACAACAACAACAATAACAACAAAAAAATGTGTTTTTAAAATCCACCTCCATGTCTTGCCGTTCATCTCTTCACGCAGCTTCAGGAGAGAGGAAGCGGCGGCGGCGGTAGGGTGTCCTCTCGTCTCATCTCGCCCAGGCGTTTCCTGTCTTACAGGAAACAGAGAGAGCATGGGAACACCTCACAGGCATAACCGAAGGTCTGAACATCCCAGCCAGTCCAGAGTTGTTCTTTCAGTCGGTCGGTTGTTGGTCATAACATGAAAACACTGTGAAGTGGAACAGCTGGTTGTGAGAGCTGGTGGAAAGGCTGCCGTTAAGAGCTGAGATCCAGTCTGTTGATGGTCAGATCAGAGGGATCTGTTACAGACAGAAAGAAACTCTATCCCAGCAGGCTGTAGGGCTGCTGGTCACTGGGTTACATGCTGCCCTACTAACAACACCCCTCCTTCTCTCTCTCTGTCTCTCTCTCTCTTCACCCTCTCTCTCTCTCTCTCCACTCTCTCTCTCTCATCCACTATTCACCCTCCTCTCTCTCTCTGTCTCTCTGTCTCTCTCTCTCTCTCTCTTCCTCTCTCCCTCTCTCTCTCTCTCTCTCTCTCCTTCTCTCTCTCTCTCTCCCTGCTCTCTCATCCACTCTTCACCCTCCTCTCTCTCTCTCTCTCTCTCTCTCTCTCTCTCTCTCTCTCTCCTCTCCTCTCCTCCCCTCCCGTCCCCTCCCCTCCTCTCCTCTCCTCTCCTCCCCTCTCTCTCTCCCCCTCTCTGTCTCTCTTCTCCATCTCTCATTCTCTTCTTTAAAACCAGTCTTAAAGGATCTTGTCTGTGTATATTCTACCATCAGTTCCTGATTTAAAGCTGAATTCTGTCAAAAATATACTTTGTGTACAATGCAAAAGCCCAACCAATGCAGAGCAGAATTAGGACGATACCCGCTGTTTATCAAAATACAGAAAAGAGATGTTAGATTCTACAACCATCTCGAAGGAAGCGATGCCACCGCAAAGCCATCACCTACAGAGAGATGAACCTGGAGAAGAGTCCCCTAAGCAAGCTGGTCCTTGGGCTCTGTTCACAAACACAAACAGACCCCACAGAGCCCCAGGACAGCAACACAATTAGACACAACCAAATCATGAGAAAACAAAAAGATAATTCTTTCCAATGTGTCAAGTAATTAACAAAAAAACTGAGCAAACTAGAATGCTATTTGTCCCTAAACAGAGAGAGACACAGTGGCAGAATACCTGACCACTGTGACGACCCAAACTTAAGGAAAGCTTTGACTATGTAAAGACTCACTGATGTCACGTCCTGGCCAGTATAGGGTTAATTAGTATTGTAGTTTGGTCAGGACGTGGCAGAGGGTATTTGTTTTATGTGGTTCTGGGTGTTGTATGAGTTAGGAGGGCATTTGATTTAGTATTCCGGGGTTTTGGGCACTGGGTGAGTTTCATGAATTCTATGTTGAATCTAGTGTGTCTGTTTCTATGTTTGGATTCATTGGGGTTGGGACTCTCAATTGAAGGCAGGTGTTGTCTATTTGCCTTTGATTGTGAGTCCCATATATGTGGGTGTGTTTGTCTTTTGTGGGAGATTGTTCTGTGTTTCGCCTTGTGTACCAGACTGTTTTTGTTGATCGTTCGTGTTTTTTTTTTGTTATTTTTGTACGTTCATTTTGGAGTTTAATAAATGTTAAGAAATGAACAACCGCATGCCTGCTGCGTTTTGGTCCTCCTTCATAGACGACTACCGTGACAACTGAGCATAGCCTTGCTATTGAGAAAGGCCTCTGTAGGCAGACCTGGCTCTCAAGAGAAGACAGGCTATGTGCAACACTGCCCACAAAATGAGGTGGAAACTGAGCTGCACTTCCTAACTTCCTGCCAAATGTAGGACCATATTAGAGACATATATTTCCCTCAGATTAATCAGATACACAAAGAATTAGAAAACAAACCCTATTTTGATAAACTCCCATATCTACTGGGTGATATACCACAGTGTGACATCACAGCAGCAAGATTTGTGACCTGTTGCCACAAGAAAAGGTCAACCAGTGAAGAACAAACACCATTGTAAATACAACCTATATTTATGTTTATTTATTTTCCCTTTTGTACTTTAACTATCTGCACATTGTTACTGTACATAGCCAATAATAAAACATTTTAAATGTTTATGTTTATGTTTATGTTTACTGTTAGTTTCCCTTTCGTTTATTGTCTTTTCCATTTGCTTTGGCGACGTAAACATTATGTTACCCATACCAATATAAACATTATGATACCCATACCAATATAAACATTATGTAACCCATACCAATATAAACATTATGTTACCCATACCAATATAAACATTATGTAACCCATACCAATATAAACATTATGTAACCCATACCAATATAAACATTATGTAACCCATACCAATATAAACATTATGTAACCCATACCAATATAAACATTATGTTACCCATACCAATATAAACATTATGTAACCCATACCAATATAACATTATGTAACCCATACCAATATAAACATTATGTAACCCATACCAATATAACATATGTTACCCATACCAATATAAACATTATGTAACCCATACCAATATAACATTATGTAACCCATACCAATATAAACATTATGTTACCCATACCAATATAAACATTATGTAACCCATACCAATATAAACATTATGTAACCCATACCAATATAAACATTATGTTACCCATACCAATATAAACATTATGTAACCCATACCAATATAAACATTATGTTACCCATACCAATATAAACATTATGTTACCCATACCAATATAAACATTATGTTACCCATACCAATATAAACATTATGTAACCCATACCAATATAAACATTATGTAACCCATACCAATATAAACATTATGTTACCCATACCAATAAAGCCCTCTCTATGGCCAGGGCGTTACAGCCAATAAAGCCCTCTCTATGGCCAGGGCGTTACAGCCAATAAAGCCCTCTCTATGGCCAGGGCGTTACAGCCAATAAAGCCCTCTCTATGGCCAGGGCGTTACACAGCCAATAAAGCCCTTTGAATTGAAAGATAGCGTCATGACTTCCACCGAAGTCACCGGTCTTCTAGCCGTCGCCGATCCATTTTTCATTTTCCATTTGTTTTGTCTTGTTTTCCCACACACCTGGTTCTCATTTCCCTCATTAAGTGTTGTGTATTTAACCCTCTGTTCCCCCACATGTCTTTGTGTGGGATTGTTTTTTTGTAAGTGCTTGTGCACGTGTTGACTGGTGCGCGACGGGTTTTGTTCCCATGTTGGTTAATTCTCTACGCCGTTGGTTTTGATATTAAACTGCTCCGGCTATTACCTAGTTCTGCTCTCCTGCGTCTGACTTCACTGCCACCGGTTACGCACCCCTTTACAGACAGTGAGAGAGGGAGGGAGAGAGAGAGGGAGAGGGAGAGAGAGAGGGAGAGAGAGGGAGAGAGAGAGGGAGAGAGAGAGAGAGAGAGAGATACAGAGGGAGAGAGAGAGAGAGGGAGAGAGAGAGAGAGAGAGACGGGGAGAGAGAGAGAGAGACGGGGAGAGAGAGAGAGAGACGGGGAGAGAGAGAGAGAGAGACGGGGAGAGAGAGAGAGAGACGGGGAGAGAGAGAGAGAGAGAGAGAGAGAGATACAGAGGGAGAGAGAGAGAGAGGGAGAGAGAGAGAGATGCCAAGAACACTTTCTTCTGTTCCAGTGTGTTTAATGGATTTAGAACGTGTGTGAGTGTGTGTGTGTGTGTGTGTGTGTGTGTGTGTGTGTGTGTGTGGTGTGTGTGTGTGTGTGTGTGTGTGTGTGTGTGTGTGTGTGTGTGTGTGTGTGTGTGTGTGTGTGTGTGTGTTAACCTTTAGCTGCTGTTTTGGTGTTGTAATTGATTATTTATTGATGAGACTTGACCTTTATGATGCTCAGTGTTCCTGAACGACTTCACTTCCTGTCTGTCTGCCAGTCATACAGTACATAGTAATATAAAGAAGTCTGTCTTCTCAGGATCCTTCCCTCTGTTCTGGTCCAGATCTACTACTACACCACTCCTCTCTGTTCTGGTCCAGATCTACTACTACACCACTCCTCTCTGTTCTGGTCCAGATCTACTACTACACCACTCCTCTCTGTTCTGGTCCAGATCTACTACTACACCACTCCTCTCTGTTCTGGTACAGATCTACTACTACACCACTCCTCTCTGTTCTGGTACAGATCTACTACTACACCACTCCTCTCTGTTCTGGTACAGATCTACTACTACACCACCGTCTCTCTCCACCCTGTCTGTGTCTCTCCACCCTGTCTGTCTCTCTCCACCCTGTCTGTGTCTCTCCACCCTGTCTGTCTCTCTCCACCCTGTCTGTCTCTCTCCACCCTGTCTGTCTCTCGCCACCCTGTCTGTCTCTCTCCACCCTGTCTGTGTCGCACCAAACAACGAGTATCACAAACACCGGGAATCTTCCCTTTCAGTTGGTCAGCTTTCACATTTACCTCTACCCCCAGTATTCACTCCTTTCACATTTACCCCCAGTAATCCCTCCTTTCACATTTACCTCTACCCCCAGTATTCACTCCTTTCACATTTACCTCTACCCCCAGTAATCCCTCCTTTCACATTTACCTCTACCCCCAGTATTCACTCCTTTCACATTTACCTCTACCCCCAGTAATCCCTCCTTTCACATTTACCTCTACCCCAGTATTCACTCCTTTCACATTTACCTCTACCCCCAGTAATCCCTCCTTTCACATTTACCTCTACCCCCAGTAATCCCTCCTTTCACATTTACCTCTACCCCCAGTAATCCCTCCTTTCACATTTACCTCTACCCCCAGTAATCCCTCCTTTCACATTTACCTCTACCCCCAGTAATCCCTCCTTTCACATTTACCTCTACCCCCAGTAATCCCTCCTTTCACATTTACCTCTACCCCCAGTAATCCCTCCTTTCACATTTACCTCTACCCCCAGTAATCCCTCCTTTCACATTTACCTCTACCCCCAGTAATCCCTCCTTTCACATTTACCTCTACCCCCAGTATGCACTCCTTTCACATTTACCTCTACCCCCAGTAATCCCTCCTTTCACATTTACCTCTACCCCCAGTAATCCCTCCTTTCACATTTACCCCCAGTAATCCCTCCTTTCACATTTACCTCTACCCCCAGTATTCACTCCTTTCAATGGAGCCCTTTTCTGGAGAGCGAAACAATTCACATCTCATTGCCCCCATTCATTTAACGCCGAGCGCCTTCTCTCTCTGACCAGCAGAAACACAAACAGTTATCACAGGACCACTTCTGGTTTCCCTCACCGATTCCACAGCACCCAACTCTGTTTTCACCCACCATGAAACCACACATGGATCAGCCAAAAGGCAAGGGTCAACTTTTTTCCAAAAACTTCACTCCTACTGTCACAGGCTCATCTTTATCCTGACCCTCGGTGCAATCCTCAGGCTTCGAGAACTTCCCCACAGCTACCACCTCCAACACATCACCCTCATTTGCTTCCATTTCTCCTCCTGTCTTCAGCTCCCTCTGCTTACACTTCCTACCTTCTTTAACAAACCATCTCACTATTTCCCCCGCCATTTTTAACTGACTCAAGCTCACAGTCTTCCTCCCTCTCTCGGTCCTCCTCTGCCTCTCTTTTTCCCTCCATTCCTCCTCCTCCGTATTCCAAGTATACTTTCTCCTTCTGATAATACTGCACTTCTCCTGACGTCCATCTTGTTCTTGCTTTGTCCAGGGATGCCATTTTAACCCGGCTGTCACAATCTCCGTTCAATCAGCAGGAACCCATTGGGATGTAGAACGCTCAACAGTCCATCCCGACTTTATAACGCAGCTGCTTCATCTTGACATTATTCTTTATCAAAAACTACCACGACACTTTTCAATGTCAAACAAGCCCCGCTCTTCCAACCACAATCCCCGTCTCTGCAACAACAAAAAAAGCTCTCCCCCAAAAAATGTCAAGTCTCAATAGGGCTCCCCATGTTAATACAGCCTTTATGGCTACTAGAGACCTCTATCCTTCTCTATGGTGGCTGACTTCAGGTCGACGTACAGTAGATGTTAACGTGTGAGTTATAATATTTTATTTTAAAAGAAACAACTATTAATGTTAATTTGAAAGACTCTGATATTATGTTTTATATTGAACCAAATGATATGGACCCTGATTTAACTGTCATTGTTAATTTGTTTATCTTTCATGGAAGATTCTTTGTCCATAAAATGAAGTGGGCAGAGAACAAACCCCCCTTTTCACATTATTTAAGATAGAATTGAAATATTATTTTGAAAAGATCAGTAAATGTAAAAACAAAAAAGCAATATGCTTTTTTATTTAACAAATTGAAAATGAATATTGATATGTAATATCCCTGTCTGTTAGGTTTTGTACTCTTGTTAGTATATATATATATATATATATATATATATATATATATATATATATATATATATATATATATATATATATTGTATTTGTTGTGTTCATAATTAAACATTTATTTTTTATTTTTTTAATAGATGTATACGTGTGTTTCTGGCGCTACGTGATGACGGACCCACGCAAGCGACGTGTGTGTCGTCAGCGCGCCTGTCTGCCAGGCGAGCCGTAGAACAAGATGGCGGACTCCTTAGCAACGGCTCAGGGAGAGGAGATCGAACCGGAGAAAGAAGGCAAGGAGAGAAGGATGGAGGGAGATAGTGAGAACCGGGGATCGAAGGAGACCTCCGAGGTGACGGAGACACTGGGGTTTTACGACAAGAAGAAAGTCCAAAAGGACAAGAAACGGAGTCTGTCTGGTGAGTACTGAACCAGAACCTCAGCTTGAGGAGAGGAGAGCCCAGGTACTGGTTCAGGTGAGTACCGAACCAGATCCTCAGCTTGAGGAGAGGAGAGTCCAGGTACCGGTCCAGGTGAGTACTGAACCAGAACCTCAGCTTGAGGAGAGGAGAGTCCAGATACCGGTTCAGGTGAGTACTGAACCAGAACCTCAGCTTGAGGAGAGGAGAGTCCAGGTACTGGTTCAGGTGAGTACTGAACCAGAACCTCAGCTTGAGGAGAGGAGAGCCCAGGTACCGGTTCAGGTGAGTACTGAGCCGGAACCTCAGCTTGAGGAGAGGTAGTAGTAGTAGTAGTAGTAGTAGTAGTAGAAGTGTTAGTAGTAGTGTTAGTAGTAGTGGTAGTAGTAGTAGTATTAGTAGTAGTAGCAGCTAGCTAACAGTAGTAGTAGTAGTAGTAGTAGGAGTAGTAGTAGTAGTAGTAGTAGTAGTAGTAGTAGTAGCAGCTAGCTAACAGTAGTAGTAGTAGTAGTAGTAGTAGTAGTAGTAGTAGTAGTAGTAGTAGTAGAAGAAGTAGTAGTAGTAGTAGTAGTAGCTAGCTAACAGTAGTAGTAGCAGCTAGCTAACAGTAGTAATAGTAGTAGTAGTACTAGTAGTAGCAGCTAGCTAACAGTAGTAGTAGTAGTAGTAGTAGTAGCAGCTAGCTAACAGTAGTAGTAGTATTAGTAGCAGCTAGCTAACAGTAGTAGTAGTAGTAGTAGTAGTAGTAGTAGTAGTAGTAGTAGCAGCTAGCTAACAGTAGTAGTAGTAGTAGTAGTAGAAGAAGTAGTAGTAGTAGTAGTAGTAGTAGCAGCTAGCTAACAGTAGTAGTAGTAGTAGTAGTAGTAGTAGTAGTAGCAGCTAGCTAACAGTAGTAGTAGTAGTAGTAGTAGCAGCTAGCTAACAGTAGTAGTAGTAGTAGCAGCTAGCTAACAGTAGTAGTAGTAGTAGCAGCTAGCTAACAGTAGTAGTAGTAGTAGTAGCAGCTAGCTAACAGTAGTAGTAGTAGTAGTAGTAGCAGCTAGCTAACATTAGTAGTAGTAGTAGTAGTAGTAGTAGCAGCTAGCTAACATTAGTAGTAGTAGTAGTAGTAGTAGTAGTAGTAGCAGTTAGCTAACAGTAGTAGTAGCAGCTAGCTAACAGTAGTAATAGTAGTAGTAGTACTAGTAGTAGCAGCTAGCTAACAGTAGTAGTAGTAGTAGTAGTAGTAGTAGTAGCAGCTAGCTAACAGTAGTAGTAGTAGTAGTAGTATTAGTAGCAGCTAGCTAACAGTAGTAGTAGTAGTAGTAGCAGCTAGCTAACAGTAGTAGTAGTAGTAGTAGCAGCTAGCTAACAGTAGTAGTAGTAGTAGCAGCTAGCTAACAGTAGTAGTAGTAGTAGCAGCTAGCTAACAGTAGTAGTAGTAGTAGTAGCAGCTAGCTAACAGTAGTAGTAGTAGTAGTAGCAGCTAGCTAACAGTAGTAGTAGTAGTAGCAGCTAGCTAACAGTAGTAGTAGTAGTAGCAGCTAGCTAACAGTAGTAGTAGTAGTAGCAGCTAGCTAACAGTAGTAGTAGTAGTAGTAGCAGCTAGCTAACATTAGTAGTAGTAGTAGTAGTAGTAGTAGTAGCAGCTAGCTAACAGTAGTAGTAGTAGTAGTAGCTAGCTAACAGTAGTAGTAGTAGTAGCAGCTAGCTAACAGTAGTAATAGTAGTAGTAGTACTAGTAGTAGCAGCTAGCTAACAGTAGTAGTAGCAGCTAGCTAACAGTAGTAGTAGTAGAAGAAGAAGTAGTAGTAGTAGTAGTAGTAGTAGTAGTAGCAGCTAGCTAACAGTAGTAGTAGTAGTAGCAGCTAGCTAACAGTAGTAGTAGTAGTAGCAGCTAGCTAACAGTAGTAGTAGTAGTAGCAGCTAGCTAACAGTAGTAGTAGTAGTAGTAGTAGCAGCTAGCTAACAGTAGTAGTAGTAGTAGTAGTATTAGTAGCAGCTAGCTAACAGTAGTAGTAGTAGCAGCTAGCTAACAGTAGTAGTAGCAGCTAGCTAACAGTAGTAGTAGTAGTAGTAGTAGCAGCTAGCTAACAGTAGTAGTAGTAGTAGTAGCAGCTAGCTAACAGTAGTAGTAGTAGTAGTAGCAGCTAGCTAACAGTAGTAGTAGGAGCAGCAGTAGTAGTAGTAGTAGCAGCTAGCTAACAATAGTTGTAGTAGTAGTAGTAGCAGCTAGCTACCAGTAGTAGTAGTAGTAGTAGTAGTAGTAGTAGTAGTAGTAGTAGTAGTAGTAGCAGCTAGCTAACTGTAGTAGTAGTAGTAGTAGTAGTAGCTAGCTAACAGTGGTAGTAGTAGTAGTAGCAGCTAGCTAACAGTAGTAGTAGTAGTAGTAGTAGCAGCTAGCTAACAGTAGTAGTAGTAGTAGTAGTAGTAGTAACAGCTAGCTAACAGTAGTAGTAGTAGTAGCAGCTAGCTAACAGTAGTAGTAGTAGTAGTAGCAGCTAGCTAACAGTAGTAGTAGTAGTAGCAGTTAGCTAACAGTAGTAGTAGTAGTAGCAGCTAGCTAACAGTAGTAGTTGTAGCAGCTAGCTAACAGTAGTAGTAGTAGCAGCTAGCTAGTAGTAGTAGTAGTAGTAGTAGTAGTAGTAGTAGTAGTAGTAGTAGTAGTAGTAGCAGCAGCAGCTAGCTATCAGTAGTAGTAGTAGCAGCAGCTAGCTAACAGTAGTAGTAGTAGCAGCTAGCTAACAGTAGTAGTAGTAGTAGTAGCAGCTAGCTAACAGTAGTAGTAGTAGTAGTAGTAGTAGCAGCTAGCTAACAGTAGTAGTAGTAGTAGTAGCAGCTAGCTAACAGTAGTAGTAGCAGCTAGCTAACAGTAGTAGTAGTAGTAGTAGTAGTGGTAGTAGCAGCTAGCTAACAGTAGTAGTAGTAGTAGTAGTAGTAGTGGTAGTAGCAGCTAGCTAACAGAACACAGCCAACCAGCTAGTAGCTAACGTTAAAAATCAAATTGTATTGGTCACATACACATGGTTAGCAGATGTTAATGCGAGTGTAGTGAAATGCTTGTGTTTCTAGTTCCGACCATGCAGTAATATCTAACAAGTAATATAACCTAACAATTTCACAACAACTACATTTAAATATATGTATGAAATGTATGCATTCACTACTGTAAGTCGCTCTGGATAAGTGCGTCTGCTAAATTACTAAAATGTAAAATGTACCTTATACACACAAGTGTAGAGGAATGAACATGAATATGTACATATAAATATATGGATGAGTGATGGCCGAACGGCATAGTCAAGATGCAATAGATGGTATAGCGTACAGTATATACATATGAGATGAGTAATGTAGGGTATGAAAACACTATTAAACATTACTGGCTAACTGCAGGGTTACAGTTAGCCAGCTAATTAGCTTGTTGTAGCTACCTCCTAGACAGATTGAGGTGCAGCGTAGACAGATTGAGGTGCAGTGTGGACAGATTGAGGTGCAGTGTGGACAGCTGTAGATGGACAGATTGAGGTGCAGTGTGGACAGCTGTAGATGGACAGATTGAGGTGCAGTGTGGACAGATTGAGGTGCAGTGTGGACAGCTGTAGATGGACAGATTGAGGTGCAGCGTGGACAGATTGAGGTGCAGTGTGGACAGCTGTAGAGTGACAGATTGAGGTGCAGCGTGGACAGCTGTAGATGGACAGATTGAGGAGCAGCGTGGACAGCTGTAGATGGACAGATTGAGGTGCAGCATGGACAGGTTGAGGTGCAGCGTGGACAGATTGAGGTGCAGCGTGGACAGATTGAGGTGCAGCGTGGACAGATTGAGGTGCAGCGTGGATAGGTTGAGGTGCAGCGTGGACAGCTGTAGATGGACAGATTGAGGTGCAGTGTGGACAGATTGAGGTGCAGCGTGGACAGATTGAGGTGCAGCATGGACAGATTGAGGTGCAGCGTGGACAGATTGAGGTGCAGCGTGGATAGGTTGAGGTGCAGCGTGGACAGCTGTAGATGGACAGATTGAGGTGCAGCGTGGACAGATTGAGGTGCAGCGTGGACAGATTGAGGTGCAGCGTGGACAGATTGAGGTGCAGCGTGGATAGGTTGAGGTGCAGCGTGGACAGCTGTAGATGGACAGATTGAGGTGCAGCGTGGATAGGTTGAGGTGCAGCGTGGACAGCTGTAGATGGACAGATTGAGGTGCAGCGTGGACAGATTGAGGTGCAGCGTGGACAGATTGAGGTGCAGCGTGGACAGATTGAGGTGCAGCGTGGATAGGTTGAGGTGCAGCGTGGACAGCTGTAGATGGACAGATTGAGGTGCAGCGTGGACAGATTGAGGTGCAGCGTGGACAGATTGAGGTGCAGCGTGGACAGATTGAGGTGCAGCGTGGATAGGTTGAGGTGCAGCGTGGACAGCTGTAGATGGACAGATTGAGGTGCAGTGTGGACAGATTGAGGTGCAGCGTGGACAGATTGAGGTGCAGCGTGGACAGCTGTAGATGGACAGATTGAGGTGCAGCGTGGATAGGTTGAGGTGCAGCGTGGACAGCTGTAGATGGACAGATTGAGGTGCAGCGTGGACAGATTGAGGTGCAGCGTGGACAGATTGAGGTGCAGCGTGGACAGATTGAGGTGCAGCGTGGATAGGTTGAGGTGCAGCGTGGACAGCTGTAGATGGACAGATTGAGGTGCAGTGTGGACAGATTGAGGTGCAGCGTGGACAGATTGAGGTGCAGCGTGGACAGCTGTAGATGGACAGATTGAGGTGCAGTGTGGACAGATTGAGGTGCAGCGTGGATAGCTGTAGATGGACAGATTGAGGTGCAGCGTGGACAGATTGAGGTGCAGCGTGGACAGATTGAGGTGCAGTGTGGACAGATTGAGGTGCAGTGTGGACAGCTATAGATGGACAGATTGAGGTGCAGCGTGGACAGATTGAGGTGCAGCGTGGACAGATTGAGGTGCAGCGTGGACAGATTGAGGTGCAGCGTGGACAGATTGAGGTGCAGCGTGGACAGCTGTAGATGGACAGATTGAGGTGCAGTGTGGACAGATTGAGGTGCAGCGTGGACAGCTGTAGATGGACAGATTGAGGTGCAGTGTGGACAGATTGAGGTGCAGTGTGGACAGATTGAGGTGCAGCGTGGACAGATTGAGGTGCAGCGTGGACAGATTGAGGTGCAGCGTGGACAGATTGAGGTGCAGCGTGGACAGATTGAGGTGCAGTGTGGACAGCTGTAGATGGACAGATTGAGGTGCAGTGTGGACAGATTGAGGTGCAGTGTGGACAGCTGTAGATGGACAGATTGAGGTGCAGCGTGGACAGATTGAGGTGCAGCGTGGACAGCTGTAGATGGACAGATTGAGGTGCAGCGTGGACAGATTGAGGTGCAGCGTGGACAGCTGTAGATGGACAGATTGAGGTGCAGTGTGGACAGCTGTAGATGGACAGATTCAGGTGCAGTGTGGACAGATTAAGGTGCAGCATGGACAGATTGAGGTGCAGTGTGGACAGCTGTAGATGGACAGATTGAGGTGCAGCATGGACAGATTGAGGTGCAGCGTGGACAGCTGTAGATGGACAGATTGACGAGTGTGTGTGTGTGTGTGTGTGTGTGTGTGTGTGTGTCTGTTTGTGTGTGTGTGTGTGTGTGTGCATGTGTGTAGATCTATCCCTAGTGAGGTTCATGGGGGCGGAGCTTACCCGAGGATACTTCCTGGAACACAATGAGGCTAAATACACAGAGAGACGAGAGAGGGTTTACACCTGCCTTCGCATCCCCAAGGAACTAGAGAAGGTACTCACACACACACACACACACACACACACACACCCAGCTCTTCCTCTTCTCTCTCTTCCTCCCGACTCCTCCCTCTCTTCCTCCCAACTCCTCCCTCTCTTCCTCTTTCTCTTCCTCCCCCCTCCTCCTGCTCTTCCTCCCCCCTCTTCCTCCCTTCTCCTGCTCTTCCTCCCCCTCTTCCTCCTCCCTCCTCTCTCTTTTCCTCCCCCTTCCTCCCGCTCTTCCTTCCCCCCTCCTCCCGCTCTTCCTCCCCCCTCCTCCCGCTCTTCCTCCCCCCTCCTCCTGCTCTTCCTTCCCCCTCCTCCCGCTCTTCCTCCCCCCTCCTCCTGCTCTTCCTTCCCCTTCCTCCAGCTCTTCCCTCCCCTCTCTCTCCATCTCTTTATTAAATGTCAGTTCAAAGGGGCGTTATTGACATGGGAAACGTGTTTACATTCCCAAGGCAAGTGAAATAAACAATCAGCAAAGTGACCTAAATCTCTCTGTCCGTCTGTCTCTGTGTAGTTGATGCTGTTTGGCTTCTTCCTGTGTCTGGATGCCTTCCTGTACGTCTTCACTCTACTTCCTCTCCGAGTTCTACTGGCCCTCATCCAACTACTGACCCTACCCTGCTGTGGTCTGAGGTAAACACACCCTCATCAGGCTACTGACCCTACCCTGCTGTGGTCTGAGGTAACCTCATCAGACTACTGACCCCACCCTGCTGTGGTCTGAGGTAAACGCACCCTCATCAGACTACTGACCCTACCCTGCTGTGGTCTGAGGTAACACACCCTCATCAGACTACTGACCCTACCCTGCTGTGGTCTGAGGTAAACACACCCTCATCAGACTACTGACCCTACCCTGCTGTGGTCTGAGGTAAACACACCCTCATCAGGCTACTGACCCTACCCTGCTGTGGTCTGAGGTAACACACCCTCATCAGGCTACTGACCCTACCCTGCTGTGGTCTGAGGTAAACACACCCTCATCAGACTACTGACCCTACCCTGCTGTGGTCTGAGGTAAACACACCCTCATCAGACTACTAACCCTACCCTGCTGTGGTCTGAGGTAAACACACCCTCATCAGACTACTGACCCTACCCTGCTGTGGTCTGAGGTAACCTCATCAGACTACTGACCCTACCCTGCTGTGGTCTGAGGTAAACACACCCTCATCAGACTACTGACCCCACCCTGCTGTGGTCTGAGGTAACCTCATCAGACTACTGACCCTACCCTGCTGTGGTCTGAGGTAAACACACCCTCATCAGGCTACTGACCCTACCCTGCTGTGGTCTGAGGTAACACACAACGACACAGCAACTGTCTCTGACCTGTAGAATAGCATTGTGTTATATATTATTATGTATATGAAACCCTATTCAACTCATTCCAGGTGAAGCTGGTTGAGAGAATGCCAAGAGGGTACAAAGCTGTCATCAAGACAAAAGGTGGCTTCAAATATAAAATGTATTTTGATTTGTTTAACACTTTTTTGGTTACTACATGATTCCATATGTGTTATTTTATAGTTGTGATGTCTTCACTATTATTCTACAATGTAGTGGGTCTCCTCTCCTCTCTCTCTCTCTCCTCCCCACCACAGTGGGTCTCCTCTCTCTCTCTCCTCCCCACCACAGTGGGTCTCCTCTCCTCCAGCCAGCCCAGGTCTGTGATGTGATGAAGGGTCTCATCATGCTATCTCTCCTCTCTCTCTCCTCCCCACCACAGTGGGTCTCCTCTCTCTCTCTCCTCCCCACCACAGTGGGTCTCCTCTCCTCTCTCTCTCTCCTCCCCACCACAGTGGGTCTCCTCTCCTCCAGCCAGCGCAGGTCTGTGATGTGATGAAGGGTCTCATCATGCTATCTCTCCTCTCTCTCTCCTCCCCACCACAGTGGGTCTCCTCTCTCTCTCTCCTCCCCACCACAGTGGGTCTCCTCTCCTCTCTCTCTCTCCTCCCCACCACAGTGGGTCTCCTCTCTCTCTCTCCTCCCCACCACAGTGGGTCTCCTCTCCTCCAGCCAGCGCAGGTCTGTGATGTGATGAAGGGTCTCATCATGCTATCTCTCCTCTCTCTCTCTCTCCTCCCCACCACAGTGGGTCTCCTCTCTCTCTCTCTCTCTCCTCCCCACCACAGTGGGTCTCCTCTCTCTCTCTCTCCTCCCCACCACAGTGGGTCTCCTCTCCTCTCTCTCTCTCCTCCCCACCACAGTGGGTCTCCTCTCCTCCAGCCAGCGCAGGTCTGTGATGTGATGAAGGGTCTCATCATGCTATCTCTCCTCTCTCTCTCTCTCTCTCCTCCCCACCACAGTGGGTCTCCTCTCTCTCTCTCTCTCCTCCCCACCACAGTGGGTCTCCTCTCCTCCAGCGCAGGTCTGTGATGTGTTGAAGGGTCTCATCATGCTATCTCTCCTCTCTCTCTCTCTCTCTCTCTCCTCCCCCCCACAGTGGGTCTCCTCTCTCTTTCTCTCCTCCCCACCACAGTGGGTCTCCTCTCCTCTCTCTCTCTCTCCTCCCCACCACAGTGGGTCTCCTCTCTCTCTCTCCTCCCCACCACAGTGGGTCTCCTTTCCTCTCTCTCCTCCCCACCACAGTGGGTCTCCTCTCCTCCAGCCAGCCCAGGTCTGTGATGTTATGAAGGGTCTCATCATGCTATCTTTCCTCTCTCTCTCTCTCCTCCCCACCACAGTGGGTCTCCTCTCCTCTCTCTCCTCCCCACCATAGTGGGTCTCCTCTCCTCCAGCCAGCGCAGGTCTGTGATGTGATGAAGGGTCTCATCATGCTATCTCTCCTCTCTCTCTCTCTCCTCCCCACCACAGTGGGTCTCCTCTCCTCCAGCCAGCGCAGGTCTGTGATGTGATGAAGGGTCTCATCATGGTCCTGTGTTACGTGATGATGAGCTACGTGGACTACAGCATGATGTACCACCTGATCAGAGGACAGTCTGTCATCAAACTCTATATTATCTACAACATGCTGGAGGTAACGCACTGATTTATCACCTGTACCTGCAGCTTTTAATACCTCACCTGTACCTGCAGCTTTTAATACCTCACCTGTACCTGTAGCTTTTAATACCTCACCTGTACCTGCAGCTTTTAATACCTCACCTGTACCTGCAGCTTTTAATACCTCACCTGTACCTGCAGCTTTTAATACCTCACCTGTACCTGCAGCTTTTAATACCTCACCTGTACCTGCAGCTTTTAATACCTCACCTGTACCTGCAGCTTTAATACCTCACCTGTACCTGCAGCTTTTCATACCTCACCTGTACCTGCAGCTTTTAATACCTCACCTGTACCTGCAGCTTTTAATACCTCACCTGTACCTGCAGCTTTTAATACCTCACCTGTACCTGCAGCTTTTAATACCTCACCTGTACCTGCAGCTTTTAATACCTCACCTGTACCTGCAGCTTTTAATACCTCACCTGTACCTGCAGCTTTTCATACCTCACCTGTACCTGCAGCTTTCATACCTCACCTGTACCTGCAGCTTTTAATACCTCACCTGTACCTGCAGCTTTTAATACCTCACCTGTACCTGCAGCTTTTAATACCTCACCTGTATCTGCAGCTTTTAATACCTCACCTGTACCTGCAGCGTTTAATACCTCACCTGTACATACAGCTTTTAATACCTCACCTGTATCTGCAGCTTTTAATACCTCACCTGTACCTACAGCTTTTAATACTTCACCTGTACCTGCAGCTTTTAATACCTCACCTGTACCTGCAGCTTTTAATACCTCACCTGTACCTGCAGCTTTTCATACCTCACCTGTACCTGCAGCTTTTAATACCTCACCTGTACCTGCAGCTTTTAATACCTCACCTGTACCTGCAGCTTTTAATTCCTCACCTGTACCTGCAGCTTTTCATACCTCACCTGTACCTGCAGCTTTTCATACCTCACCTGTACCTGCAGCTTTTAATACCGCACCTGTACCTGCAGCTTTTAATACCCCACCTGTACCTGCAGCTTTTAATACCTCACCTGTACCTGCAGCTTTTAATACCTCACCTGTACCTACAGCTTTTAATACCTCACCTGTACCTGCAGCTTTTCATACCTCACCTGTACCTGCAGCTTTTAATACCTCACCTGTACCTACAGCTTTTAATACCTCACCTGTACCTGTAGCTTTTAATACCTCACCTGTACCTGCAGCGTTTAATACCTCACCTGTACCTGCAGCTTTTAATACCTTACCTGTACCTTCAGCTTTTAATACCTCACCTGTACCTGCAGCTTTTCATACCTCACCTGTACCTGCAGCTTTTAATACCACACCTGTACCTGCAGCTTTTAATACCTCACCTGTACCTGCAGCTTTTAATACCACACCTGTACCTGCAGCGTTTTAATACCTCACCTGTACATACAGCTTTTCACACCACACCTGTACCTGCAGCTTTTAATACCTCACCTGTACCTGCAGCTTTTAATACCTCACCTGTACCTGCAGCTTTTAATACCTCACCTGTACCTGCAGCTTTTAGTACCTCACCTGTACCTGCAGCTTTTAATACCTCACCTGTACCTGCAGCTTTTAATACCTCACCTGTACCTGTAGCTTTTAATACCTCACCTGTACCTGCAGCTTTTAATACCTCACCTGTACCTGCAGCTTTTAATACCTCACCTGTACCTGCAGCTTTTAATACCTCACCTGTACCTGCAGCTTTTAATACCTCACCTGTACCTGCAGCTTTTAATACCTCACCTGTACCTGCAGCTTTTAATACCTCACCTGTACCTGCAGCTTTTCATACCTCACATGTACCTGCAGCTTTTAATACCTCACCTGTACCTGCAGCTTTTAATACCTCACCTGTACCTGCAGCTTTTAATACCTCACCTTGTACCTGCAGCTTTTAATACCTCACCTGTACCTGCAGCTTTCATACCTCACCTGTACCTGCAGCTTTTCATACCTCACCTGTACCTGCAGCTTTTAATACCTCACCTGTACCTGCAGCTTTTAATACCTCACCTGTACCTGCAGCTTTTCATACCTCACATGTACCTGCAGCTTTTAATACCTCACCTGTACCTGCAGCTTTTAATACCTCACCTGTACCTGCAGCTTTTAATACCTCACCTGTACCTGCAGCTTTTAATACCTCACCTGTACCTGCAGCTTTTCATACCTCACCTGTACCTGCAGCTTTTCATACCTCACCTGTACCTGCAGCTTTTAATACCTCACCTGTACCTGCAGCTTTTAATACCTCACCTGTACCTGCAGCTTTTAATACCTCACCTGTACCTGCAGCTTTTAATACCTCACCTGTACCTGCAGCTTTTAATACCTCACCTGTACCTGCAGCTTTTCATACCTCACCTGTACCTGCAGCTTTTAATACCTCACCTGTACCTGCAGCTTTTAATACCTCACCTGTACCTGCAGCTTTTAATACCTCACCTGTACCTGCAGCTTTAATACCTCACCTGTACCTGCAGCTTTTCATACCTCACCTGTACCTGCAGCTTTTCATATTGCAGCTTTTAATACCTCACCTGTACCTGCAGCTTTTAATACCTCACCTGTACCTGCAGCTTTTCATACCTCACATGTACCTGCAGCTTTTAATACCTCACCTGTACCTGCAGCTTTTAATACCTCACCTGTACCTGCAGCTTTTAATACCTCACCTGTACCTGCAGCTTTTAATACCTCACCTGTACCTTGCAGCTTTTCATACCTCACCTGTACCTGCAGCTTTTCATACCTCACCTGTACCTGCAGCTTTTAATACCTCACCTGTACCTGCAGCTTTTAATACCTCACCTGTACCTGCAGCTTTTAATACCTCACCTGTATCTGCAGCTTTTAATACCTCACCTGTACCTGCAGCGTTTAATACCTCACCTGTACATACAGCTTTTAATACCTCACCTGTATCTGCAGCTTTTAATACCTCACCTGTACCTACAGCTTTTAATACTTCACCTGTACCTGCAGCTTTTAATACCTCACCTGTACCTGCAGCTTTTAATACCTCACCTGTACCTGCAGCTTTTCATACCTCACCTGTACCTGCAGCTTTTAATACCTCACCTGTACCTGCAGCTTTTAATACCTCACCTGTACCTGCAGCTTTTAATTCCTCACCTGTACCTGCAGCTTTTAATACCTCACCTGTACCTGCAGCTTTTAATACCTCACCTGTACCTGGAGCTTTTAATACCTCACCTGTACCTGCAGCTTTTAATACCTCACCTGTACCTGCAGCTTTTAATACCTCACCTGTACCTGCAGCTTTTAATACCTCACCTGTACCTGCAGCTTTTAATACCTCACCTGTACCTGCAGCTTTTAATACCTCACCTGTACCTGCAGCTTTTAATACCTCACCTGTACCTACAGCTTTTAATACCTCACCTGTACCTGTAGCTTTTAATACCTCACCTGTACCTGCAGCTTTTAATACCTCACCTGTACCTGCAGCTTTTAATACCTTACCTGTACCTTCAGCTTTTAATACCTCACCTGTACCTGCAGCTTTTCATACCTCACCTGTACCTGCAGCTTTTAATACCACACCTGTACCTGCAGCTTTTAATACCTCACCTGTACCTGCAGCTTTTAATACCACACCTGTACCTGCAGCGTTTTAATACCTCACCTGTACATACAGCTTTTCACACCACACCTGTACCTGCAGCTTTTAATACCTCACCTGTACCTGCAGCTTTTAATACCTCACCTGTACCTGCAGCTTTTAATACCTCACCTGTATCTGCAGCTTTTAATACCTCACCTGTACCTGCAGCGTTTAATACCTCACCTGTACATACAGCTTTTAATACCTCACCTGTATCTGCAGCTTTTAATACCTCACCTGTACCTACAGCTTTTAATACTTCACCTGTACCTGCAGCTTTTAATACCTCACCTGTACCTGCAGCTTTTAATACCTCACCTGTACCTGCAGCTTTTCATACCTCACCTGTACCTGCAGCTTTTAATACCTCACCTGTACCTGCAGCTTTTAATACCTCACCTGTACCTGCAGCTTTTAATTCCTCACCTGTACCTGCAGCTTTTCATACCTCACCTGTACCTGCAGCTTTTCATACCTCACCTGTACCTGCAGCTTTTAATACCGCACCTCTACCTGCAGCTTTTAATACCCCACCTGTACCTGCAGCTTTTAATACCTCACCTGTACCTGCAGCTTTTAATACCTCACCTGTACCTACAGCTTTTAATACCTCACCTGTACCTGCAGCTTTTCATACCTCACCTGTACCTGCAGCTTTTAATACCACACCTGTACCTGCAGATTTTAATACCTCACCTGTACCTGCAGCTTTTAATACCACACCTGTACCTGCAGCGTTTAATACCTCACCTGTACATACAGCTTTTCACACCACACCTGTACCTGCAGTTTTAATACCTCACCTGTACCTGCAGCTTTTAATACCTCACCTGTACCTGCAGCTTTTAATACCTCACCTGTATCTGCAGCTTTTAATACCTCACCTGTACCTGCAGCTTTTAATACCACACCTGTACCTGCAGCGTTTAATACCTCACCTGTACATACAGCTTTTAATACCTCACCTGTATCTGCAGATTTTAATACCTCACCTGTACCTGCAGCTTTTAATACTTCACCTGTACCTGCAGCTTTTAATACCTCACCTGTACCTGCAGCTTTTAGTACCTCACCTGTACCTGCAGCTTTTCATACCTCACCTGTACCTGCAGCTTTTAATACCTTACCTGTACCTGCAGCTTTTAATACCTCACCTGTACCTGCAGCTTTTAATACCTCACCTGTACCTGCAGTTTTTAATACCTCACCTGTACCTGCAACTTTTAATACCACACCTGCA
>NW_021822690.1:172906-187906 GCF_901001165.1 Salmo trutta
AGTGTGTGTTATCAGGTTGTGTTAGTGTGTATCAGGTTGTGTTAGTGTGTATCAGGTTGTGTTAGTGTGTATCAGGTTGTGTTAGTGTGTTATCAGGTTGTGTTAGTGTGTTATCAGCTTGTGTTAGTGTGTGTTTTCAAGTTGTGTTAGTGTGTTTTATCAGGTTGTGTTAGTGTGTTATCAGGTTGTGTTAGTGTGTTATCAGGTTGTGTTAGTGTGTTATCAGGTTGTGTTAGTGTGTTATCAGGTTGTGTTAGTGTGTATCAGGTTGTGTTAGTGTGTATCAGGTTGTGTTAGTGTGTATCAGGTTGTGTTAGTGTGTGTTATCAGGTTGTGTTAGTGTGTGTTATCATGTTGTGTTAGTGTGTTATCAGGTTGTGTTAGTGTGTTATCAGGTTGTGTTAGTGTGTTATCAGGTTGTGTTAGTGTGTATCAGTTTATGTTAGTGTGTTATCAGGTTGTGTTAGTGTGTATCAGGTTGTGTTAGTGTGTATCAGGTTGTGTTAGTGTGTTATCAGGTTGTGTTAGTGTGTTATCAGGTTGTGTTAGTGTGTATCAGGTTGTGTTAGTGTGTTATCAGGTTGTGTTAGTGTGTATCAGGTTGTGTTAGTGTGTTATCAGGTTGTGTTAGTGTGTTATCAGGTTGTGTTAGTGTGTTATCAGGTTGTGTTAGTGTGTATCACGTTGTGTTAGTGTGTATCAGGTTGTGTTAGTGTGTGTATCAGGTTGTGTTAGTGTGTATCAGGTTGTGTTAGTGTGTTATCAGGTTGTGTTAGTGTGTATCAGGTTGTGTTAGTGTGTATCAGGTTGTGTTAGTGTGTTATCAGGTTGTGTTAGTGTGTGTATCAGGTTGTGTTTAGTGTGTGTATCAGGTTGTGTTAGTGTGTGTATCAGGTTGTGTTAGTGTGTGTATCAGGTTGTGTTAGTGTGTGTATCAGGTTGTGTTAGTGTGTTATCAGGTTGTGTTAGTGTGTTATCAGGTTGTGTTAGTGTGTGTTTATCAGGTTGTGTTAGTGTGTGTTTCAGGTTGTGTTAGTGTGTGTTTCAGGTTGTGTTAGTGTGTTATCAGGTTGTGTTAGTGTGTATCAGTTTGTGTTAGTGTGTGTATGTTATCAGGTGTGTTAGTGTGTGTGTGTGTGTGTGTGTGTGTGTGTGTGTGTGTGTGTGTGTGTGTGTGTGTGTGTGTGTGTGTGTGTATCAGGCTGTTTTCCTGAGTGTGTATCAGTTCTTCATGCGATCCTGATCCTGGTCCAGGCCACGACTCTGAACGTCGCCTTCAACTCTCACAACAAGTCTCTGCTCACCATCATGATGTCCAACAACGTGAGTCCACACACACACACACACACACACACACACACACACACACACACACACACACACACACACACACACACACTGAGACACACACACACACACACTGAGACACACCCAGAGCAGTGATGGTTGTGTTTCTCTGTAGTTTGTGGAGATCAAAGGAAGTGTGTTTAAGAAGTTTGAGAAGAACAACCTCTTTCAGATGTCTAACAGTGGTGAGTACAACGACCTCTGACCTCTGACCCCTTGGCTCGTCTCTCTGACCCCCTGACGCCCCTCTGACCCCTTGGCTCGTCTCTCTGACCCCCTGACGCCCCTCTGACCCCTTGGCTCGTCTCTCTGACCCCTTGGCTCGTCTCGCTAACCCCTGACCTCTCTCTGACCCCTTGGCTCGTCTCTCTGACCCCTGACCTCTCTCTGACCCCTTGGCGCCTCTCTCTGACCCCTGACCTCTCTCTGACCCCTTGGCTCGTCTCTCTCAAATCCTGGTGGTCATTTTCTGCCATTAAAACATTTTTATTCCCTCTGGGGTTGTTATTGAGGTAAATATAACAGTAATTCTGCTTTTCTCTCCCTCTCTCTCCCCTCCTCTCTCTCTCCCCTCCTCCCCATCTCTCTCTCCTCTCTCTCCCCTCCTCTCTCTCTCCCCTCCTCCCCATCTCTCTCTCCCTCTCTCTCCCTCCCCTCCTCCCTCCCTCTCTGTCCCCTCCTCTCTCTCTCTCCCCTCCTCCCCCTCTCTCCCCTCCTCCCTCTCTCTCCCCTCCTCTCTCTCTCTCTCCCCTCCTCCCATCTCTCTCTCCCCCTCTCCCCTCCTCCCTCTCTCTCTCCCCTCCTCCCCCTCTCTCCCCTCCTCCCCTTCTCTCCCCTCCTCCCTCTCTCTCCCCTCCTCTCTCTCTCCCTCTCTCCCCTCCTCCTCCTTTCTCCCCTCCTCCCCCTCTCTCCCCTCCTCCCTCCCTCTCTCTCCCCTCTCTCTCTCTCCCCACCTCCCTCTCTCTCCCCTCCTCCCCCTCTCCCCTCCTCTCCCTCTCTCCCCTCCTCCCCCTCTCTCCCCTCCTCTCCCTCCTCCCCTCCTCTCCCCTCCTCCCCCTCTCCCTCTCTCCCCTCCTCCCCCTCTCTCCCCTCTCTCCCCTCCTCCCTCCTCCCTCTCTCCCCCTCTCTCCCCTCTCTCCCCCTCCTCTCTCCCCTCCTCCCTCTCTCTCTCTCTCTCTCTCCCCTCCTCCCCCTCTCTCCCCTCCTCACCCTCTCTCCCCTCCTCCTCCTCCCCCTCACTCCCCTCCTCCCCTTCTCTCCCCCTCCTCCCCTCTCTCTCCCCTCCTCCCCCTCTCTCCCCTCCTCCCTCTCTCTCCCCTCCTCTCTCTCCCCCCCTCTCTCCTTCCTCCTCTCTCTCTCTCTCCCCTCCTCCCCCCTCTCTCCCCTCCTCTCTCCCCTCCTCCCCCTCTCTCCCCTCCTCCCCCTCTCTCTCCCCTCCTCCCTCTCTCTCCCCTCCTCCCCCCTCTCTCCCCTCCTCCCTCTCTCTCCCCTCCTCCCCCTCTCTCCCCCCTCTCTCCCCTCCTCCCCTCTCTCCCCTCCTCCCCCTCTCTCTCCCCAGATATAAAGGAGAGGTTCACTAACTATGTCCTGTTGCTCATTGTCTGTCTACGGAACATGGAGCAGTTCTCATGGAACCCTGGTAACCTGCCTGTCTGCCTGTCTGCCTGTCTGTCTGTCTGTCTGTCTGTCTGTCCCCCTGCCTGCCTGCCTGCCTGCCTGCCTGCCTGCCTGCCTGTCTGTCTGTCTGTCTGTCTGTCTGTCTGTCTGTCTGTCTGTCTGTCTGTCTGTCTGTCTGTCTGGCCCCCTGTCTGTCTGTCTGCCTGCCTGCCTGCCTATCTGTCTGTCTGTCTGTCTCCAGCTCTCTCTCCTGTCTGTCTGCCTGCCTGCCTGCCTGCCTGCCTGTCTGTCTGTCTGTCTGTCTGTCTGTCTGTCCCCCTCCCTGTCTGTCTGTCTGCCTGCCTGCCTGCCTGCCTGCCTGTCTGTCTGTCTCCAGCTCTCTCTCCTGTCTGTCTGCCTGTCTGTCCCCCTGTCTGCCTGCCTGTCTGTCTGTCTGTCTGTCTGTCTGTCTGTCTGTCTGTCTGTCTGTCTGTCTGTCTGTCTGTCTGCCTGCCTGCCTGCCTGTCTGTCTGTCTGTCTGTCTGTCTGTCTGTCTCCAGCTCTCTGTCTGTCTGTCTGTCTGTCTGTCTGTCTGCCTGTCTGCCTGTCTGCCTGCCTGCCTGCCTGCCTGCCTGCCTGTCTGTCTGTCTGTCTGTCTGTCTGTCTGTCTGTCTGTCTGTCTGCCTGTCTGCCTGCCTGCCTGCCTGCCTGCCTGTCTGTCTGTCTGTCTGTCTGTCTGTCTGTCTGTCTGTCTGTCTGTCTGTATTGGTAAGGTGGGCCAGGTAGCTAGCTGAGATGGTGATGTATTGGTTAGGTGGGCCAGGTAGCTAGCTGAGATGGTGATGTATTGGTAAGGTTAAAGGTGGGCCAGGTGGCTAGCTGAGATGGTGATGTATTGGTAAGGTGGGCCAGGTAGCTAGCTGAGATGGTGATGTATTGGTAAGGTTAAAGGTGGCCAGGTGGCTAGCTGAGATGGTGATGTATTGGTAAGGTTAAAGGTGGGCCAGGTGGCTAGCTGAGATGGTGATGTATTGGTAAGGTTAAAGGTGGGCCAGGTGGCTAGCTGAGATGGTGATGTATTGGTAAGGTTAAAGGTGGGCCAGGTCGCTAGCTGAGATGGTGATGTATTGGTAAGGTGGGCCAGGTCGCTAGCTGAGATGGTGGTGTATTGGTAAGGTGGGCCAGGTGGCTAGCTGAGATGGTGATGTATTGGTAAGGTGGGCCAGGTGGCTAGCTGAGATGGTGGTGTATTGGTAAGGTGGGCCAGGTGGCTAGCTGAGATGGTGATGTATTGGTAAGGTGGGCCAGGTCGCTAGCTGAGATGGTGATGTATTGGTAAGGTTAAAGGTGGGCCAGGTGGCTAGCTGAGATGGTGATGTATTGGTAAGGTTAAAGGTGGGCCAGGTAGCTAGCTGAGATGGTGATGTATTGGTAAGGTTAAAGGTGGGCCAGGTGGCTAGCTGAGATGGTGATGTATTGGTAAGGTTAAAGGTGGGCCAGGTAGCTAGCTGAGATGGTGATGTATTGGTAAGTTGGGCCAGGTGGCTAGCTGAGATGGTGATGTATTGGTAAGGTGGGCCAGGTGGCTAGCTGAGATGGTGATGTATTGGTAAGGTGGGCCAGGTGGCTAGCTGAGATGGTGATGTATTGGTAAGGTTAAAGGTGGGCCAGGTGGCTAGCTGAGATGGTGATGTATTGGTAAGGTTAAAGGTGGGCCAGGTGGCTAGCTGAGATGGTGATGTATTGGTAAGGTTAAAGGTGGGCCAGGTGGCTAGCTGAGATGGTGATGTATTGGTAAGGTTAAAGGTGGGCCAGGTGGCTAGCTGAGATGGTGATGTATTGGTAAGGTTAAAGGTGGGCCAGGTGGCTAGCTGAGATGGTGATGTATTGGTAAGGTGGGCCAGGTGGCTAGCTGAGATGGTGATGTATTGGTAAGGTGGGCCAGGTGGCTAGCTGAGATGGTGATGTATTGGTAAGGTGGGCCAGGTAGCTAGCTGAGATGGTGGTGTATTGGTAAGGTGGGCCAGGTAGCTAGCTGAGATGGTGGTGTATTGGTAAGGTTAAAGGTGGGCCAGGTGGCTAGCTGAGATGGTGATGTATTGGTAAGGTGGGCCAGGTAGCTAGCTGAGATGGTGATGTATTGGTAAGGTTAAAGGTGGGCCAGGTGGCTAGCTGAGATGGTGATGTATTGGTAAGGTGGGCCAGGTAGCTAGCTGAGATGGTGATGTATTGGTAAGGTTAAAGGTGGGCCAGGTGGCTAGCTGAGATGGTGATGTATTGGTAAGGTTAAAGGTGGGCCAGGTGGCTAGCTGAGATGGTGATGTATTGGTAAGGTGGGCCAGGTTGCTAGCTGAGATGGTGGTGTATTGGTAAGGTTAAAGGTGGGCCAGGTAGCTAGCTGAGATGGTGGTGTATTGGTAAGGTTAAAGGTGGGCCAGGTGGCTAGCTGAGATGGTGATGTATTGGTAAGGTGGGCCAGGTGGCTAGCTGAGATGGTGATGTATTGGTAAGGTTAAAGGTGGGCCAGGTGGCTAGCTGAGATGGTGATGTATTGGTAAGGTTAAAGGTGGGCAAGGTGGCTAGCTGAGATGGTGATGTATTGGTAAGGTGGGCCAGGTAGCTAGCTGAGATGGTGATGTATTGGTAAGGTTAAAGGTGGCTAGCTGAGATGGTGATGTATTGGTAAGGTTAAAGGTGGGCCAGGTAGCTAGCTGAGATGGTGATGTATTGGTAAGGTGGGCCAGGTAGCTAGCTGAGATGGTGATGTATTGGTAAGGTTAAAGGTGGCTAGCTGAGATGGTGATGTATTGGTAAGGTGGGCCAGGTCGCTAGCTGAGATGGTGATGTATTGGTAAGGTTAAAGGTGGGCCAGGTAGCTAGCTGAGATGGTGATGTATTGGTAAGGTTAAAGGTGGGCCAGGTGGCTAGCTGAGATGGTGATGTATTGGTAAGGTGGGCCAGGTCGCTAGCTGAGATGGTGATGTATTGGTAAGGTTAAAGGTGGGCCAGGTAGCTAGCTGAGATGGTGATGTATTGGTAAGGTTAAAGGTGGGCCAGGTGGCTAGCTGAGATGGTGATGTATTGGTAAGGTTAAAGGTGGCTAGCTGAGATGGTGATGTATTGGTAAGGTGGGCCAGGTCGCTAGCTGAGATGGTGATGTATTGGTAAGGTGGGCCAGGTAGCTAGCTGAGATGGTGATGTATTGGTAAGGTTAAAGGTGGGCCAGGTGGCTAGCTGAGATGGTGATGTATTGGTAAGGTGGGCCAGGTAGCTAGCTGAGATGGTGATGTATTGGTAAGGTTAAAGGTGGGCCAGGTGGCTAGCTGAGATGGTGATGTATTGGTAAGGTTAAAGGTGGGCCAGGTGGCTAGCTGAGATGGTGATGTATTGGTAAGGTGGGCCAGGTTGCTAGCTGAGATGGTGGTGTATTGGTAAGGTTAAAGGTGGGCCAGGTAGCTAGCTGAGATGGTGGTGTATTGGTAAGGTTAAAGGTGGGCCAGGTGGCTAGCTGAGATGGTGATGTATTGGTAAGGTGGGCCAGGTGGCTAGCTGAGATGGTGATGTATTGGTAAGGTTAAAGGTGGGCCAGGTGGCTAGCTGAGATGGTGATGTATTGGTAAGGTTAAAGGTGGGCAAGGTGGCTAGCTGAGATGGTGATGTATTGGTAAGGTGGGCCAGGTAGCTAGCTGAGATGGTGATGTATTGGTAAGGTTAAAGGTGGCTAGCTGAGATGGTGATGTATTGGTAAGGTTAAAGGTGGGCCAGGTAGCTAGCTGAGATGGTGATGTATTGGTAAGGTTAAAGGTGGGCCAGGTGGCTAGCTGAGATGGTGATGTATTGGTAAGGTTAAAGGTGGGCCAGGTAGCTAGCTGAGATGGTGATGTATTGGTAAGGTGGGCCAGGTAGCTAGCTGAGATGGTGATGTATTGGTAAGGTTAAAGGTGGCTAGCTGAGATGGTGATGTATTGGTAAGGTGGGCCAGGTCGCTAGCTGAGATGGTGATGTATTGGTAAGGTTAAAGGTGGGCCAGGTAGCTAGCTGAGATGGTGATGTATTGGTAAGGTTAAAGGTGGGCCAGGTGGCTAGCTGAGATGGTGATGTATTGGTAAGGTGGGCCAGGTCGCTAGCTGAGATGGTGATGTATTGGTAAGGCTAAAGGTGGGCCAGGTGGCTAGCTGAGATGGTGGTGTATTGGTAAGGTTAAAGGTGGGCCAGGTGGCTAGCTGAGATGGTGGTGTATTGGTAAGGTTAAAGGTGGGCCAGGTGGCTAGCTGAGATGGTGGTGTATTGGTAAGGTTAAAGGTGGGCCAGGTGGCTAGCTGAGATGGTGATGTATTGGTAAGGTTAAAGGTGGGCCAGGTGGCTAGCTGAGATGGTGGTGTATTGGTAAGGTTAAAGGTGGGCCAGGTGGCTAGCTGAGATGGTGATGTATTGGTAAGGTTAAAGGTGGGCCAGGTCGCTAGCTGAGATGGTGATGTATTGGTAAGGTTAAAGGTGGGCCAGGTGTCTAGCTGAGATGGTGGTGTATTGGTAAGGTTAAAGGTGGGCCAGGTGGCTAGCTGAGATGGTGATGTATTGGTAAGGTTAAAGGTGGGCCAGGTCGCTAGCTGAGATGGTGATGTATTGGTAAGGTTAAAGGTGGGCCAGGTGGCTAGCTGAGATGGTGGTGTATTGGTAAGGTTAAAGGTGGGCCAGGTAGCTAGCTGAGATGGTGATGTATTGGTAAGGTGGGCCAGGTGGCTAGCTGAGATGGTGATGTATTGGTAAGGTGGGCCAGGTGGCTAGCTGAGATGGTGGTGTATTGGTAAGGTTAAAGGTGGGCCAGGTCGCTAGCTGAGATGGTGATGTATTGGTAAGGTTAAAGGTGGGCCAGGTTGAGGACATTAGACTGTTTTACAATCTGATTATCAGCATTGGTCATCAACTGGACTCGTATCAACTGGGCGTCTGTATTGATAATGTATCGATCACTTATGTTATTGATTTAGTGATGTATTGATAATGTATCGATCACTTATGTTATTGATTTAGTGATGTATTGATAATGTATCCATCACTTATGTTATTGATTTAGTGATGTATTGATAATGTATCGATCACTTATGTTATTGATTAGTGATGTATTGATAATGTATCCATCACTTATGTTATTGATTAGTGATGTATTGATAATGTATCGATCACTTATGTTATTGATTAGTGATGTATTGATAATGTATCGATCACTTATGTTATTGATTTAGTGATGTATTGATAATGTATCCATCACTTATGTTATTGATTTAGTGATGTATTGATAATGTATCCATCACTTATGTTATTGATTTAGTGATGTATTGATAATGTATCCATCACTTATGTTATTGATTAGTGATGTATTGATAATGTATCCATCACTTATGTTATTGATTTAGTGATGTATTGATAATGTATCCATCACTTATGTTATTGATTTAGTGATGTATTGATAATGTATCCATCACTTATGTTATTGATTTAGTGATGTATTGATAATGTATCCATCACTTATGTTATTGATTTAGTGATGTATTGATAATGTATCCATCACTTATGTTATTGATTAGTGATGTATTGATAATGTATCCATCACTTATGTTATTGATTTAGTGATGTATTGATAATGTATCGATCACTTATGTTATTGATTAGTGATGTATTGATAATGTATCGATCACTTATGTTATTGATTTAGTGATGTATTGATAATGTATCCATCACTTATGTTATTGATTTAGTGATGTATTGATAATGTATCGATCACTTATGTTATTGATTTAGTGATGTATTGATAATGTATCCATCACTTATGTTATTGATTTAGTGATGTATTGATAATGTATCCATCACTTATGTTATTGATTTAGTGATGTATTGATAATGTATCCATCACTTATGTTATTGATTAGTGATGTATTGATAATGTATCGATCACTTATGTTATTGATTTAGTGATGTATTGATAATGTATCCATCACTTATGTTATTGATTTAGTGATGTATTGATAATGTATCCATCACTTATGTTATTGATTTAGTGATGTATTGATAATGTATCGATCACTTATGTTATTGATTTAGTGATGTATTGATAATGTATCCATCACTTATGTTATTGATTTAGTGATGTATTGATAATGTATCGATCACTTATGTTATTGATTTAGTGATGTATTGATAATGTATCCATCACTTATGTTATTGATTTAGTGATGTATTGATAATGTATCCATCACTTATGTTATTGATTTAGTGATGTATTGATAATGTATTGATCATTTCCTGATCGGTTAATATGAATGATTAGTGTTGTATTGATAACGTACTGATGATTTCATTATTGATTAGTGTTGTATTGATAACGTACAGATCGGTTAATTTGATTTTTAATGACAGACCACCTGTGGGTGCTGTTTCCTGACGTCGTCATGGTGATAGCGTCTGAGGTTACCGTGGATGTTGTCAAGCACGCCTTCATCACCAAGTTTAACGACATCACCGCCGACGTAAGTGTCCGTCCCTCCCTCCCTCCGTCCGTCCTCTCCCTCCGTCCCTCCCTCCGTCCGTCCTCTCCCTCCGTCCCTCCCTCTGTCCGTCCTCTCCCTCCTCCGTCCTCCCCCTCCGTCCCTCCGTCCTCTCCCTCCGTCCCTCCCTCTGTCCGTCCTCTCCCTCCCTCCGTCCCTCCCTCCGTCCGTCCTCTCCCTCCGTCCCTCCCTCTGTCCGTCCTCTCCCTCCTCCGTCCTCCCCCTCCGTCCCTCCCTCTGTCCGTCCTCTCCCTCCGTCCCTCCCTCCCTCCGTCCTCTCCCTCCGTCCTCTCCCTCCGTCCTCTCCCTCCGTCCTCTCCCTCCGTCCCTCCCTCTGTCCATCCTCTCCCTCCGTCCCTCCCTCCCTCCGTCCCTCCCTCCGTCCTCTCCCTCCGTCCTCTCCCTCCGTCCTCTCCCTCCGTCCTCTCCCTCCGTCCCTCCCTCTGTCCATCCTCTCCCTCCCTCCGTCCCTCCCTCTGTCCGTCCTCTCCCTCCCTCCCTCCGTCCCTCCCTCCCTCCGTCCCTCCGTCCGTCCTCTCCCTCCGTCCCTCCCTCTGTCCGTCCTCTCCTGGGGTGTGTGTCTCTCTCAATATTTCCTTTCTCCTGAAGTGTACACTCATTCTCTATGAAGTGTACACTCGTTCACTACTTCCCACAGGTCTTAAAGCCTTAAATTGGAGGTGGAGGCGTGGGGCTCGCGGGAGGTTCCACCATGTCTCTGATACCAGTCATTTGCTTTCAAATCAGTGAAGGGAGCAAGTGCACACTAGGAGGGAAGGAGAGATAATTGGGCCGTAACCCCCAGAACTTCCTTGGCGATAGTAACTATGGTTACGTAACTGGAGCCGACCAGCCCCCCCCACACACACACACACACACACACTGTTCCTATTGGGCGAAACATGCGAATGCTTAATGTAGTCATTGCATGCTGGGAATAGAGGATGTTTTAACTATTTTAATAAACTATATAAGTGTATTTATCAAATTACTTCTGTCTTCTTCCTGTTTGGGGGGAGGGACGACTAGATACAGGATTTAGTTCTTAGCGGTAAAACAGATATATATGAGAAATAGCCTGAAATAAAATCTAATATTCTGTACTGTCTCCTGATATGAAACATTTGATCTCTAAATATCTAAATACTGGAGTTAAAAGAGTCCAGTTAATGCAGATTTACTGTCCAAATACAATGTTGTTGAGTGTCACTTTTACAGATGAGCTCAAATATATTGGCACCTTTTGCATGATTCACTATTTCTTCTAAAAATCAGTTGAAATTGGAGAAGAAAAAAAAACGCTTGGTTTCCGAACTGAAATGTTAGATTTTTCCACTTCAAAGTTAAACACAAAATGTCCTTGATTGAAGGCAGGTGATTCTACTTTACTGTGTAATTTATCTCACCTGTGGTAAGTTGTAGAGGCCTACAGCTACGGGGTCAAAATAAACATTAAACTAGTTTTGATTTGCTGGTGTCTACGGGGTAAAAATAAACATTCAACTAGTTTTGATTTGCTGGTGTCTACGGGGTAAAAATAAACATTCAACTAGTTTTGATTTGCTGGTGTCTACGGGGTAAAAATAAACATTCAACTAGTTTTGATTTGCTGGTGTCTACGGGGTAAAAATAAACATTCAACTAGTTTTGATTTGCTGGTGTCTACGGGGTAAAAATAAACATTCAACTAGTTTTGATTTGCTGGTGTCTACGGGTAAAAATAAACATTCAACTAGTTTTGATTTGCTGGTGTCTACGGGGTAAAAATAAACATTCAACTAGTTTTGATTTGCTGGTGTCTACGGGGTAAAAATAAACATTCAACTAGTTTTGATTTGCTGGTGTCTACGGGGTAAAAATAAACATTCAACTAGTTTTGATTTGCTGGTGTCTACGGGGTAAAAATAAACATTCAACTAGTTTTGATTTGCTGGTGTCTACGGGGTAAAAATAAACATTCAACTAGTTTTGATTTGCTGGTGTCTACGGGGTAAAAATAAACATTCAACTAGTTTTGATTTGCTGGTGTCTACGGGGTAAAATAAACATTCAACTAGTTTTGATTTGCTGGTGTCTACGGGGTAAAAATAAACATTCAACTAGTTTTGATTTGCTGGTGTCTACGGGGTAAAAATAAACATTCAACTAGTTTTGATTTGCTGGTGTCTACGGGGTAAAAATAAACATTCAACTAGTTTTGATTTGCTGGTGTCTACGGGGTAAAAATAAACATTCAACTAGTTTTGATTTGCTGGTGTCTACGGGGTAAAAATAAACATTAAACCTTGTGGTCCATCTGTTTCTCATCAAGGGTGCCAATATATTAGAGCTCACCTGTTTATGTCATCAAGGGTGCCAATATATTAGAGCTCACCTGTTTATGTCATTAATCATTAAAGGTGCCAATATATTAGAGCTCACCTGTTTATGTCATCAAGGGTGCCAATATATTAGAGCTCACCTGTTTATGTCATTAATCATTAAAGGTGCCAATATATTAGAGCTCACCTGTTTATGTCATTAAGGGTGCCAATATATTAGAGCTCACCTGTTTATGTCATTAAGGGTGCCAATATATTAGAGCTCACCTGTTTATGTCATTAAGGGTGCCAATATATTAGAGCTCACCTGTTTATGTCATTAAGGGTGCCAATATATTAGAGCTCACCTGTTTATGTCATTAAGGGTGCCAATATATTAGAGCTCACCTGTTTATGTCATTAAGGGTGCCAATATATTAGAGCTCACCTATTTATGTCAATAAGGGTGCCAATATATCAGAGCTCACCTGTTTATGTCATTAAGGGTGCCAATATATTAGAGCTCGTCTATTTATGTCATTAAGGGTGCCAATATATCAGAGCTCACCTGTTTATGTCATTAAGGGTGCCAATATATTAGAGCTCACCTGTTTATGTCATTAAGGGTGCCAATATATCAGAGCTCACCTGTTTATGTCATTAAGGGTGCCAATATATCAGAGCTCACCTGTTTATGTCATTAAGGGTGCCAATATATCAGAGCTCACCTGTTTATGTCAGTAAGGGTGCCAATATATCAGAGCTCACCTGTTTATGTCATTAAGGGTGCCAATATATCAGAGCTCACCTGTAAACCAGGTCTATTTCATCAGGTGTACGGGGAGTACCGCGCCAGCCTGGCGTTCGATCTCGTCAGCAGCAGACAGAAAAACGTGAGATTTAGAAAAGGAATATTGATGATTTTAAACATATTGTATTGATTTATTGATGATTTGTTTATTGACGTGTCGTTATTGGTGTTGTTGTTTACCAGGCCTATACAGACTACAGTGACTCAGTCTCCAGGAGAATGGGCTTCATTCCACTTCCTTTAGCTCTGCTGGTAAGAGACTGGCTGGGTCTGCCGACCTGGGTTCAACCAGTATTACAGCTCTTTAAGGGTGGGTCTATATACCTGGGTTCAACCAGTATTACAGCTCTTTAAGGCTGGGTCTATATACCTGGGTTCAACCAGTATTACAGCTCTTTAAGGGTGGGTCTGCAGACCTGGGTTCAACCCGTATTACAGCTCTTTAAGGCTGGGTCTGCAGACCTGGGTTCAACCATTATTACAGCTCTTTAAGGGTGGGTCTGTAGACCTGGGTTCAACTAGTATTACAGCTCTTTAAGGGTTGGTGGCTGGGTCTGCAGACCTGGGGTTATTATTGATTTGGCTGATATTGATATTGGTGTGTATATTGATATGTATATTGGTGTGTGTCTGTTTCAGTTGATCAGGGTGGTGACCAGCTCAGTGAAGATCCAGGGATCTCTCTCCTTCATGTGTGTCCTTCTCTTCTACCTGGGGTAAGACACCTTCTCTTCTACCTGGGGGTAAGACACCTTCTCTTCTACCTGGGGTAAGACACCTTCTCTTCTACCTGGGGGTAAGACACCTTCTCTTCTACCTGGGGGTAAGACACCTTCTCTTCTACCGGGGGGTAAGACATCGCCTCTTCTACCTGGGGGTAAGACACCTTCTCTTCTACCTGGGGGTAAGACACCTTCTCTTCTACCGGGGGGTAAGACACCACCTCTTCTACCTGGGGGTAAGACACCTTCTCTTCTACCTGGGGGTAAGACACCTCCTCTACTACCTGGGGGTAAGACACCTCCTCTTCTACCTGAGGGTAAGACACCTTCTCTACTACCTGGCGTAAGACACCTTCTCTTCTACCTGGGGGTAAGACACCTTCTCTTCTACCTGGGGGTAAAACACCTTCTCTTCTACCTGGGGGTAAGACACCTTCTCTTCTACCTGGGTCTAAGACACCTTCTCTTCTACCTGGGGGTAAGACACCTTCTCTACTACCTGGGGGTAAGACACCTTCTCTTCTACCTGGGGGTAAGACACCTTCTCTTCTACCTGGGGGTAAGACACCTTCTCTTCTACCTGGGGGTAAGACACCTTCTCTTCTACCTGGGGGTAAGACACCTTCTCTTCTACCTGGGGGTAAGACACCTTCTCTTCTACCTGGGGGTAAGACACCTTCTCTTCTACCGGGGGGTAAGACACCTGAGGACGGTATGTCACTAAGATGAGGACGCTGTTTGAGGTGAAAACATCAGTGACATCATCAGTGACTGCATTAAAAATTAAACATTGTGTTTGTTGAGCAAAATGGGTCAATTTCTGGTATGATGGGGTCTGTTGTCCAGCTCTGGTATGATGGGGTCTGTTGTCCAGCTCTGGTATGATGGGGTCTGTTGTCCAGCTCTGGTATGATGGGGTCTGTTGTCCATATCACCCAGCTCTGGTATGATGGGGTCTGTTGTCCAGCTCTGGTATGATGGGGTCTGTTGTCCATATCACCCAGCTCTGGTATGATGGGGTCTGTTGTCCAGCTCTGGTATGATGGGGTCTGTTGTCCATATCACCCAGCTCTGGTATGATGGGGTCTGTTGTCCATATCACCCAGCTCTGGTATAATGGGGTCTGTTGTCCAGCTCTGGTATGATGGGGTCTGTTGTCCAGCTCTGGTATGATGGGGTCTGTTGTCCATATCACCCAGCTCTGGTATGATGGGGTCTGTTGTCCATTTCACCCAGCTCTGGTATGATGGGGTCTGTTGTCCAGCTCTGGTATGATGGGGTCTGTTGTCCATATCACCCAGCTCTGGTATAATGGGGTCTGTTGTCCAGCTCTGGTATGATGGGGTCTGTTGTCCATATCACCCAGCTCTGGTATGATGGGGTCTGTTGTCCAGCTCTGGTATGATGGGGTCTGTTGTTCATATCACCCAGCTCTGGTATGATGGGGTCTGTTGTCCATATCACCCAGCTCTGGTATAATGGGGTCTGTTGTCCAGCTCTGTTATGATGGGGTCTGTTGTCCATATCACCCAGCTCTGGTATGATGGGGTCTGTTGTCCAGCTCTGGTATGATGGGGTCTGTTGTCCATATCACCCAGCTCTGGTATGATGGGGTCTGTTGTCCAGCTCTGGTATGATGGGGTCTGTTGTCCATATCACCCAGCTCTGGTATAATGGGGTCT